>NW_016206257.1:0-2133 GCF_001687245.7 Rhagoletis zephyria
AGCGCCATAAACGTATTTATTGAAGCAAATTTTCGGTTGCCCTAATAATGACCTAGACATAGTCAAACTCGCAAAAAATACATCGATTGTGCTGGATTGGGCATGTGGTTGGATGTTGATGCTGTGGTGCAAGGATTATACCACTCGGCACTTTCAGTGGTCAACGAATGCATAGTCAACCATGGGGACAAAGGGAGGAACAAGTGCACAAAGACCTGTCTACACATGAATTGAGTAACTGACAATTGGTGAAGTTTGTTTGGTCTCGATTAAAACCAACAAACGATTGTAGAGTTAGGTTAGAAAGACAATATGTGTTTGTTGCGGTCGTCTCTTTAAGCTTTCTATACATTTTGTATAGACGCTTGCAGAGTAAAATAATTGTGCCTATCGCCGGTGTTAAATATTTTTGGATATACTACTACTTTACATTTGCATATATGTGCTATATGTATTTTCATCAAGTTAATTTAATAATTTGTCAAAGAACTTTTTTCATGTAATACAATTTTTTCTTCATTCTTGTTACTGAATCTGAACTGAAATAAAGAATTATTTCACTGCTGTTAAATACTATTTGTAAGAGGTTATGGGCCTCCATCGCAGAATTCTTAAACTAAGATTTATTTAATTGCGAAATCTTGCATCAATTGCGAAATGACTGATTTAAAGCTGGTGATTACTAAATTGTATCGTGACAATTATGAGCTATGGAAATATAGAATGCAGCTAATTATGGAAAAGGAGAAGATCTGGGATTTTGTTGAAGGTCCTGTTCCTACATCTCCAGATGCCTCCTGGATGCAGCGAGACACCGATGCTTCAATTCTTATTGGACTGGCGATTGATGACACGGAAATGTTCCGGATAAGCAGCTGTAAGAACGCAAAGGATGCCTGGCGTGTTTTGCGAGAATACCATGAGAAGGCAACATTAAGCAACAAGGTGAAGTTAATGCGTTCAATATGCGGTTTAAAGCTCCAAACTGGTGACGACGTTGAAAAGCACATCACTGAAATGAAGTTAAGGTTTTCACGCCTCCAAACTCTGGGAGAGACTATTGCGGAATCTTGGATAATTTCAATGCTCTTGAGCAGTTTACCGAGCACATATGACACACTGATCACGGCGCTGGAAGTTCGTGATGAAAAGGATCTAACAATGACTCTTGTTGAGAACAAGTTATTAGAGGAATCTGAAAAGCAAAATCAACGTTTTAGAAATGAAGAATCAATCCTGAAGATTTCTAAACATGCCAAGTCCAGCGGTAATGCAAAATCAACAGTATGCCATTATTGTAAGGGTATTGGGCATATTCGTAAAAATTGCTGGAAACTGAAGAACAGGCAACAAGGAAAGGAGAAGGCACACTTCGTTGATGATAAGTCTGCTGAGGAAAATTTTTGTTTTACCATTGATAGTAAGAATACAGGTTGGGTTGTAGATTCTGGTGCAACTTGTCACATATGCTGTGATAAAAATAAATTTTTCGATGTTGAATGAATTTTCTGACGATAAGGTCACAACGGCGAATGGGCATGTGATAAAATCTTCTGATAAAGGAGTATGCGTACTAAAACTGGAAAATCAAAACAAAAATATTGAAGAAGTTCATGTAGAGAATGTGTTGTATATACCATCGTTTAATGGAAATTTGCTATCTGTGAAGTTGCTTTGTGAAAAAGGATTCAAGGTAACTTTCAATAACAGTATTTGTAGAATTTTTACAAAGATAATCGTGAAATTGGAATGGCAAGATTAATCAACAATTTGTACCAATTGTGTTTGCAATCCCCTAAACAAACCATGCAAGTATTCTGTACGTCAACAAAATGCCAACATCATTGGCACAAACTTTTTGGGCACAGAGATATAAATTCGGTAAAAGAAATGCAAACTGGAAAGTTGGTAAGCGATTTTCAAATAGTTGATTGTGGCATTCGTCATTACTGTGATATTTGCTCAAAATGCAAATTTACTAAGAAGCCTTTCAATACAAAATTTAATAACAAAACGTCCGCTGTACTTGAACTAGTACACTCTGATATATGTGGTCCTATGCAAACTACATCACCAATCGGAAATCGTTATTTTCTGACGTTTATCGACGATTTTAGTCGTTATACTGTGGTT
>NW_016206258.1:0-2133 GCF_001687245.7 Rhagoletis zephyria
TTCTGCAATGGTAAATACATATTATGCTAATGCTGGTGTATGAACTATTCCTCAGCGGCCGTGACAGTGGTGAAAAATACAAATAAGGAAAGAAAAACGCGAACACAGAGCGTTGCAAACTTGAATCTTCTTGAGTGGTGGTAATGTAATAAAAAGTTGTCACGAAAAAATGTGACACTTGGGATGCAACGTAAGGGCACCTTTGCTGGGTCTCGGGATATCATTGTGCTACCAAAACCTGAGAAAACGGACTAGTGAATGATGAGAAGGGCTCAGATCTCTTAGAGACGATTGTTCTCACAAGTAAAGGAGAACGCCAGACCAAAGGTTAAAAGAAGAAACGTACGGGCGAACAAGCAAAAGGTCTGAGGCAAGATTTGGGGAACCAATTTAATCCCGGCAATATTTGATAAAGCTCTCTAAACACCATAACTACAAACAACGCAGTGAAACATTGATGATGTGATAGCCAGGTTCAGAGTCTCGCATAATGATTCCCGTACAAATGGTACGCAGATCGAAGAATGAGTTTAGATCTAAGCGGGTTAATTTCTTTGATGTCCTGAAGGATCGAACATTTTTAAGAACACATAGTAACAACTAGGTAAGAGCAACCCGTCGAACCAATCGTTTTAACATTTTAATACTAATACAATATCGCTGAATCTAGCAAAACAAAACGCGCCTCGCCGTAAAATTAGACGCTCGTACACTTAATTTAAACCTAAAAACGTAATGACGATTTAAATTGGAACACCCTGTGTGTGAAAGATATTGATTAATTTCTTATGAGGGATCTGTGATTTAGATATGTACATATGAACTAGGGTGTTCGATTATTCGCATTTTTTCGAAAACCGAGTTTCGAGTTATTCGAGAAATTGCATTTTGAAAAAAAAAAACAGTTCCCCATTTTCAAATTCAGAAAAACCCTGATAAACTACATGAAGGCAAAATTAAGTCTATTCACCGATTTTGACAAAGTTTAGTAAGCTGCTACAACACTGAAAACAGTGAACAGATTTGCGTTCGGGTTTCCTTTTATATTTTAATAAATTATCTACCGTGGGAAATTTTTCAGTATTCAGATAAAAAATTAATAAAAATATTTTAATCTTAATCCTAAGAACATTTTTGGGCATGCAGTTTTATAGCCCAAACAATTTCAGTTAGTCAAATGAATGTTTGAGTCAAGTCACTGCACAGCTAATTGCCAGATAGACCATCCACCTTAGCGGTTCGGTTGGGCTTTAATGGATAGGAAAGGTGCGAAGGAAGTCAGTGACCTTCTACAGTAAACACGCGTCAGTGAAGCCAAACAAAAGTTGACAACTACGCTTTGTTAAATATACCTCACATTGACAATCGTCTTCTTTAGAATTTTTCCACGTTTTATATGTATTTCTATTTACTTTTTTTATCAAGAGGGTGATTGATTGCAATTTCTTGTCGAAATTGCTTTAGTAGAGAGAATAGACAACNATGTTGGAATCGGTTAATATTTAACTGTCAGTGCTCTGAAGTTTTTCATGTCCATACATATTTTATATGAAAAAAAAAATTTTTTCGCAGAATAAATCATAAAAAAATTAACATGTTTTCGAAAAAAAGGTATTTCCCTTCAGAAATCTCTCAACAATGGAATTATGAGGTTTTCTTATTTATGTATTTTTCAGTTCTTAAAAGAAAAAAATTTTGGACCACCCTTATGTATACGCATAGCATATATTTAACAACAGGTCTATGCGAGCCGGTAAATTTCGTTTAATTAAAATCTACTGATTATTCGATTAATCATTGTTCACTGGAAATGTAAGGTTATCAGTAAATTTCTTTTTACTTAACTGATTTGCAAAATAACGTTTCATTTCGAGATAATGCTATTAGCGATTGATGGTGAAATGCTATTAGGGGACTGCCCTAATTCCGAACATACATACATATGTATATAGAGATTGGTCCTGAGAAAACATTGAATTTCGAGATATTGCGAATAAAATCCTGCATTTCATAATTTATCCCGAACGAAAATTGCTGAAATTAATCCAATAGATAAATATGCATAAAACTATTAAAAAAAAAATTGTGAACGAGTTACGAGATTTCTAGCAAAGCAGAAATTAGTCTAAGCAA
>NW_016206259.1:0-2133 GCF_001687245.7 Rhagoletis zephyria
GCCAAAACGATTGCAATTTTTATACCACGACACAGATAAATTCATACATATGTATGTTTGTACTTACGTTTGTCCATATGAGTGCACTCACTTCCATTTGAAGTGTGCTAATTTTTAGTGAGCTAATCGCAGAATTTCTCCAAATTTGTATAAAAAGTTGGTTAACTTAAGCGGTGAAATGACGAGAAGAGTCAGTGCTTCAGAAACATTCATCAACTTTGGCCAGCACAACTTAGGCGTAACTGTTGGCCCGCATAACGCAAGTCTGCTTACTAACTAAGATATGTTGCTGGTTTTCATGATCCGGCATGGATAATGTGACCAACCGTACTTTTTTCGAAAGTACAGTACTTCTTTTTTCGCCCTACTACTTCGTACTTCGAAGCACAGTCAAATGTACTTCTTTGCGATATATTTTGGAGATTCTGTAACCAGTTAGCGACAATTTTCTGATCGCTACCGCACTTTTTGATGCTTGATATAAAAGTTTTTGTGTCAAAAAGTGCGATAGCGATTCGAAATTTGTCGGTAACTGGTTACACAATCACCCCCCAGGTCCTGTACTTCTCCGATACTCTGGACGATCGTCACCTGGCCTGGGTGATAAATTCCTTCAAACCATCAAAGTCGCCGAGGACTGATGGCATCATACCTGCGCTTCGTTTTGGACAAAACTCCTTTGCTAAAAACGCTAGAGAGACTGATAAACCTGTACATAAGAAACGTGATTCCTTGTGACTGTCTTTCAAGAGCTCAATATGCTTATGGCAAGAAAAGGTCGGTGAATACCACCCTGCAAACATGGGTAAAGGGGTCTTCAACAATGTCATTCCAGAGGCAATAGTATATTCATAATCTGGGGTTGAAGCTAATAAGGCTTATCTTCAGCTTACTTCGTGACAGAACTGTCGAGGCGGAGTGGGGGAGCGTTTGCACTCAGTGCAGAGTCAATCAAAACTACATATATCTATGTTGTAAAAGAGCTCGCGGAGTTCTTCATGCCATCTTTTTATGTCCCCTATCTTGCGTAGAATGGTTCTCTCGAAAGCCCCCAAAGTCTTCTAATCTTTGTTCGGCATCGCCCATGCTTCCGCGTTAATAAAAGAGCAGGCATGTTGAGGAGCATTGTTTTGGGCCGTTGAGATAGGGCTCCGCTTTTCCATTGCCTACCGAGCCAAAAGTAGCACCTGTTGGCACGGATCATTCTCAGGCTGGCATAATTTTTGATGCTGGATCCTAGGTAGATAAAGTCTTTCACTGCTATAATATTGTGACTGCCAACTGGAAGTGTGTCCCAATATGCGAAGACACGTTATGTGTTGTCGGGAGATAGGCAAGACCCTACAAAAACTGTCATTCTATATATCAACAAATTACAAAGAATGACATATATATCTTCGCCTCTTGATCGATAAGAACTTGCTCAATTACAGCTCTATAGTAGCTTATAAATACGGTGGACCCCTCTTCTGAATTTAATTATTCAAGAAACAGCAGTCACGCGGGAGATGCTACATAAACAAGTAAGAAAGTCTAAGTTCGGGCGGAGCCGAACATTAAATACCCGGCGCAATTATTAAATATATGTTTTCCACCTTTCCGAAAGCTACCGCTACACGATAAGCCGGGGTGTATAAATTTTAAGTAAATTAGCGTCCTTAAATTTCGAAATATTGCAGTTTCAAGCATTTCTGAAATTTACCGTTATATGAAAAGCGGCCTCAATTTTAGTCCGATTTCAACAATTTTCAACGGTTTGCTTTTATGTGGCAAGCACAATAACCATACCGAGTTTGGTTCAAATTGCTAGAACGGTTAGCGAGATACATATATGTGATCATAAGTGGGCGGTGCCACGCCCATTTTCCAAAATTGTATCATAAGCGTATTTCTTGGTAAAAAATTGTTGCAACCATCAATTTTGAATAAATTAGCTTTAATATTTACTGATTTATCGAGGATTTCGTATTTTTCTAAATTACCGTTATATGGGATGTGGGCGTGGTTATTGTCCGATTTTAAAAATTTTCGGTCATTTGGCATGTTGTAGCAGGACCAACAACTGTGCCAAGTTTGGAAGAAATTGGTGCAGCGGTTACCAAGATATACACATGTAACCATAAGTGGGCGTGG
>NW_016206260.1:0-2133 GCF_001687245.7 Rhagoletis zephyria
TAAAATTTAACAATTACGAATACTGTAATCGTACTCGTACTTTCTGTGATTACAATTACAATAATTGTAATCCTAAAAATGGTATGTAATCGTTAAAATCAGGATTCGATTACAGAAGTCGTAATCATTAAGTTTTTAGGATTATAATTAAAGTATTTGCAATCATGCATTTCATGTTTACGATTAAAGTAATCAAGAAATCAGTTCTGCTTAGAGCTGATATTAATTTTTATACACCAAAATGATTCTTTGTTGTGAATTCTCGTATTTGTTTGGAATTGTTGTAATATTCTACAGACTCGTAGTCGCAGTATTTTCCATAAAGTTTGATTTGGATTTACATTATTACTTCGACTTTAACTAAATTTTAATCGTAATTGTATATAATTTAAGGATTACAATTCAGCCATCGTTACTGTAATGTAATCGTTATCATAAAGTATCAAGCCCCGTTGTTAACCAAAACAATTTAAATTGACGAAGCGCGCTCGCTATCGAATGCCGCGATCTCAAAATCAAATTTCGATACGACTTAGGTTTCATTTCGAATGCCGCGATTCGGGCACAAGTTCAGCGGTTAAGCAAATTACTGATGACCAAGAGATGTTGCTGGGTTTCGTGATCGGACCTATTTATACAAATGAAGAGTATGATAAAAGTCTTAAGGCGAAGCCTATGCTCAGAACCATTACAAAATAACAACCCTAAAATTCCACGACAGTCAGGTCGACGTAACCATCATGACTATATTTGGCGAAGGAACCTTTTAGAATATTTTGTGCTATTACACGAATGACAGCTCTTANGCACTTTTACTCCAACGGCGATCCCCAAAAACTCTGATGTTACACAACCACAAAAGCCCAGATTTATAACTGACGGCTACTTCAGCAGTATTCCAAAAACCCGTCTGGTATTTGCACTTTTGCGGTAAGCGACCTATTACATAAAAATTCTTTCCACATCGATTCGTTTACCATTTTAAGGACATTCATTTCAGAAGCATTCTTCAAAAACTTGTGAGGAATATTTTACTTATGTTACGAATATTATGTACAACAATAAGAAAGTTGCAAGTCTGTAATTTTACTAAATTATTACTTGAGCTATTAAACATTTAAGTCGGCAAAACTTTCTCAGCAAACTTTTCTCCGTGAATATGTCATTGCAATCAATACGGCATGTAAAGACATTCAGATTACTGACATTTTTCAAGCCCTCAAAATTCGCAAGTATGTATATGTAAGCCGTTTATTTTGATAGTGGCATAAGTCACTTTAAACCTCTTGCTCTTAGATTACCGGCTACTTGTTACCGAATGCATCTGTAAATCGCTCCATCACAATAAACTAACTATAAAACCGTCTACCTTGAACTAATAACCGACGCGTTCAGATACAAGTAACTGGTCATTTAATCACAAGAGGTATGAAAAGTAACTTATGTCACTTTCAAAATAAGCGGCTTATATGTATGTATGTATATTCACACGTGATAAGGATTGAGATAAGCGCATGGATACTTTTGCATGAATCATTCAATAATAAAAGTGTCAAGTGCTTTTAAGTCTTTCAAAATTTTTTTGCTGCAATTCAAAGCAGAAAACTTTAATTGTATTATAATAAAACAACAAATAATAGGGCTTTAAAACTAACAAAAAACTGAAATGTAATATGAGTAGATAGTAGGTTCGCTAGATTTATGTAAAGTTTTTTTTTTTTTTTGTTCGAAGGAAGTATAATGGAATTATATCATAAGAGAATAATACAATATTAAAGCGTTTTATACAAAAAAATATTTAAATTTACACGTTATAATAAGTTTATCACAATTTAATCTAGCGGCGGCTGCATCGGCGTTGGCGTTGTCTATATCGTCGTGTTCAGTTCACTATGTTCAATATTTGCTTTTAAACACCCATTCGCCAAATTTTTCTACATTCTACTACTATCCTCTTCTACAAATTGGCGTTCCTTTGTTTGGGTTGGGTGTTTTTAATGCAATTACATCTAACACTATTTTAACCGGCCCCACAGCATGATCGATTCGCCGCAGGTGGTTGTCCCCCTTCTTCATCACCGTCTTGTGAATCATCCTCAACTACCAAACGTTGTGACGTACGTCCTCCCTGCA
>NW_016206261.1:0-1840 GCF_001687245.7 Rhagoletis zephyria
GTGTAAAATTAAGCAACAACAATACCATTCAATGCTCTAGCAGAGAAAAGGCCTTTCTGTATAGTTAAAAGATTTAATAGATTGCAATGTATACAAATGATTAAAAAATATAAAAATAAGTATTTTTGATTAACTTAGTCTTTAGTTTTTTAAGTAAAAATTAATTAATTAAAAAATTCACCACATAAATTTTCCGATAAAATTACATTTACTATTTTAGGGCCTTATCTATTTTAAAGTTCACTACCGAAAATTCTTTGGATATTTTCTGAAGTTAATTCTAACTAACGATTTAACTGTACTTTAACGCCGATAGTAATTTCAGCATCGGAATCTAACAAAGACTTACTCTTGCCAACGGTAATGTCTGATGCAATACCCGCAGTGAGGTATCTAGATTAAGTGATTGATGCGAGGTTATCTTATGGTTTGATTATGGCAACTTAACGTAACTTACGGCTCTCACTTAAAAATTTTGTTAAATGGCTGGTTGCTTATAATTGAACAGCCGAAACTTAACGTAACTTAATGCCACGTCGAAATCTGTTTCATTTTGATTCTCTTCGATTCTACGTTCCGTTAAGTTAAGTTGCCATAATCAGGCTTTTACAAAGTTCACATAGAAACGGTAAGTAAAAAAGCCGCAAAAGTTCAAAGCGCGTTAGCTAACTGATGCCAAATGTAGGTGGTCCAAGTTAAAGCCGTAGAAAACTGTTAACGAAAGCACGCGGCCACGTCTGGGGTCAAGCATTTCGACAAAAGTACTATGCTAAAATAGTATACTCCGTTTTCCATCTTAGAGAAATCTTAGGACCATTTATTCAATGTCCGGCTAACACAAATCGGAGGTAGATGCTCCGGTCAAATACAATGACTGCTTTATCGATCACATGTTATATGCATGATGTCGATAATGACGTTTAACCAGACCTTGAACAACCGGCCCTTAGTGCCCTTCGCGTTTGCAGAGCCCTCTCAAACCCGATATCGCCACCGAACGCCAAATAAGCCTCTCGCAATGGCAACAGCGCTGGGTCTCCTCGATGTCATACCTGTGAATACCTGTGAAAATGTGTCGGAAACTGCCGATAATGTAGTTTTCGATTGCCCATCGTTTTCACTTGAAAGAGATAGATTAAGAACTTTGACTCAAGAGGGTCTGAGTACATATACATATATCATTGAACTTATCTTCGTCGCCTGGGTAAAATATTGTCGTATGTTAATTACGGCAGGTTGTGGGAAATGGCGATTGAAGCTTGGAATGCAATTTCTCAAAAACGCGAAGATAGATTTCACAAAATTCTTAAATTATTTTATTTTTAATGTTTATTGTTAATTAGTTTTGACTTTATGAAGAATTTTTTTTAGTGAAATTTTGTCGTAAGGGTCATTTGTCAAATCAAAATTTCTACTAAATTAACGAAACTTTTTACTCACTATCTCGAAAACTAAAGGAGATATCCAAAAATAGAAAACACCACTTTTAAGATATTGATTAGTTTAATATGACTGCATCACTCACTAAGTTTTTACAAAATTATCGAAGAAATTGTAGTCAATATGTCGGAAACTAAAGGAGATACATATCTAAAAACTGATAACACCAATCGAAAGACCTTATTTCAAAATGTATAACTGTATCTGCAACTAAAAATCGTCAAAATTCGAACATTTTTTCTAAGACTCATTCTACATATCGACTGCTGAGTGGCAGATCGACCTATCTCGGCAGCCAGTTCAGAATTTATTGAAAAACACCCTATCTCAGAATTCGGTTCAAAAACGCCCTATCTCATTTCAAAATGTATTGAAAATTTGATGAGATAGGGCATTTTGG
>NW_016206261.1:1997-2133 GCF_001687245.7 Rhagoletis zephyria
AAAACACCCTATCTCAGAATTCGGTTCAAAAACGCCCTATCTCATTTCAAAATGTATTGAAAATTTGATGAGATAGGGCATTTTGGTTTCGGCAGCTGAGATAGGGCGTTTTTGAAACGAATTCTGAAATAGGGCG
>NW_016206262.1:0-1066 GCF_001687245.7 Rhagoletis zephyria
TCAATCTCTGAAGCGAATTCCTGTAGAGTCTCGTTGGATTTTTGGCAGCTATTCTCCAGCTCCATCTGGTAGATCTGTCGCCTGTGCTCGCTACCATGGCGTCTTTCCACGGCCCCCATCAATGCATCGTAATTGCAACTGCTAGTCTCGGAGTCGACCTTCCAACTCGCCCATCTTAGCCTCGACTCTGCCCTGTCTCTCTTCGATTTTTTCCTGTAATTGTGCAATCTTTGCGTCCTGTGCTTCCAATTGGGATGACATCTGTGCTGATACCGCTGATGATATACGTGTCTCCAGCGCTTGTATCTTCGATGAACCATCTGACGACAACTGCGACCTTTGTGCTTGTAGCTGTGATGAAATTGCAGCCAATAACGTGTTCATATCCATAGCTGTTGATGACGAAGGAGCATTTTGCTTTGAAAAGCCTTAAGTATCTAGGGCACGTCGTCAGCGAGAAGGGTATTCACACGGACCCAGACAAGATCGCGGCCATCAAAGAGCTGACACCGCCTAACAACCTACGAGAACTACGGCGTTTCCTGCGGGTAGTCTCATGGTACAGGAGGTTCGTTCCCCATTTTTCGCGCACTTCACATCCGCTAACGTCAATGTTGAAGAAGGGCAGCAAGTGGAAGTGGTCCGAGGAACAGCAGGGGCATTCGAGGCTCTAAAGAACGCGCTCACACAAGCTCCGGTGCTAGCTTGCCCGGATTTCACAAGAAAATTTACGCTACAAACAGATGCAGATTTCGGTCTCGGCGCAGTCCTTACTCAGGAATTAGAAGACGGGGAACGAGTGATAGCGTACGCGAGCCGACGGCTGAATAAGGCGGAGATGAACTACTCTCCGACTGAGAAGGAATGCCTGGCTATAGTTTGGGCAATAAGAAAGATGAGGCCTTACCTAGAAGGGTACACCTTTACGGTAGTCTCCGACCATCTGGCTTTGAAATGGCTGAACGCGATAGAGAGTCCATCAGGCCGAATTGCGAGGTGGGCACTGGAGCTCCAACAGTATACTTTTGATGTGCAGTACCGAAAAGGGAAACTAAACGTAGTGGCG
>NW_016206262.1:1083-2133 GCF_001687245.7 Rhagoletis zephyria
CGACAACCACAAGACGAGCAGCTCGGCACAATGATATTGCAGCAAGATAATAGCGACTGTAAATGGCTCACGGCTAAAATGGCGGAGGTGAGAAAAGACCCTGAGAAGTTTCCAGATTACGTGGTGGAAGAAGGTAGGCTTTACAGGCGAATATCGACACAGATGGACGATGAAGATGCGACCCTCTGGAGGCTGTGCGTGCCGACATCGCAAAGAAGCAGAGTTCTTAGGGAAATCCACGATATACCAAGTGCGGGGCATATGGGCATCCGGAAGTCAATTGCGCGGGCGATGACGCGTTACTACTGGCCCGGCATGTTCAGAGACATAAGAAAGTATGTGCGGGAATGCCATACATGTCAGATATACAAGCCTAGTCAACAGCAAGCTGCCGGTAAGATGCTCACCCAAATTGCGGAGGAACCTTGGGCGACGGTATGTGCCGATTTTGTGGGACGCCTCCCGCGTTCAAGACACGGCAACACGATGGTCATAGTTTTCCTCGACCGATTCTCGGAGTGGGTGGAGATTTTGGCAATCCGAAAATCGACGACTGAAAACCTCATCCGAGCGTTTAGGGATCGAATCTTGGCCCGGTTTGGCGTCCCAAAGGTATTAATAACTGACAATGGAGCGCAGTTTACCAGTGGACGGTTTAAAAAATTCCTACAGGAGCTCGGCGTAAGGCACCAGCTAACTGCACCGTACACACCGCAAGAGAATCCGACGGAGAGGGCAAACCGAAACGTTAAAAGAATGCTAGCACAATTCACCGGTAAGGAGCAACGTGATTGGGACGATTTGCTGCCAGAATTTACACTGGCATTAAATACAAGTGTGTGTGAATCTACGGGTTTCAGCCCGGCATACGTGGTCCAAGGCAGAGAGCCGAGATTACCAAACGCTCTCTTTGATGAACAAACATTCGGTACCGGCCAGAAGGTGGTGAATCCAAAGGAAAAGTTGACAAAAATGAAGGAAATATTCAAAGCGGTACGGCGTAATCAGCAACGAGCAGCCACCACACAGGCTCGGCACTACAACCTACGA
>NW_016206263.1:0-317 GCF_001687245.7 Rhagoletis zephyria
GGTCACTATCTGCTGGCTCTTCTGACACTGGATACCGGCTGCTGCACAAATTAAGCACTTATATACAATTTTTTTTTTTTCACTAAATTGATGTGATTTCGGTATTTCACCATGTACCAGTTCACCGCAAATTAAATCAAATCGCGCCCGACTTGAATATACGTGGCGAATCTCAAAGGCTTACCTTTTCGTGCAGCTTACTGTTATCGAAACTGTGGTGGTTATTTCTCCCGCGGTGGGCCACTTGGTGGGGGGCCTAGTTGTATTTTTGTTGCTCCCGCGGTGGACCACTTGGTGGGGGCCTAGTTGTATTTTTG
>NW_016206263.1:402-1359 GCF_001687245.7 Rhagoletis zephyria
TTTTTTTTTTTTTTCACTAAATTGATGTGATTCCGGTACTTTCACCGTGTACCAGTTCACCGCAAATTAAATCAAATCGCGCCCGACTTGAATATACGTGGCGAATCTCAAAGGCTTACCTTTTCGTGCAGCTTACTGTTATCGAAACTGTGGTGGTTATTTCTCCCGCGGTGGGCCACTTGGTGGGGGGCCTAGTTGTATTTTTGTTGCTCCCGCGGTGGACCACTTGGTGGGGGCCTAGTTGTATTTTTGTTGCTCCCGCGGTGGACCACTTGGTGGGGGCCTAGTTGTTTTTTTGTTGCTCCCGCGGTGGACCACTTGGTGGGTGCCTAGTTGTATTGTTGCTCCCGCGGTGGACCACTTGGTGGGGCCTAGTTGTATTTTTGTTGCTCCCGCGGTGGACCACTTGGTGGGGGCCTAGTTGTATTGTTGCTCCCGCGGTGGAAAACTTGGTGGGGGCCTAGTTGTATCGTTGCTCCCGCGGTGGACCACTTGGGGGGGGCCTAGTTGTATTGTTGCTCTTTTGCTGTCTTGCCTCGATCCTGCGAAAGAGACTGAGATGTCGATTTAGTATAAAATTATAAAATTGTATAATAATTTTTTTTTGTTTGCGTTTATCACTCAGTGCCCTGCTAATGAGGGACTTTCACCGCACTTGCACTGCCCTGCTAATCAGGACTTTCACTTGCAAGCTGATTTTTTGCGCTTATCGCTCAGTGCCCTGCTAATGAGGGACTTTCACCACACTTGCACTGCCCTGCTAATCAGGACTTTCACTTTTTTTTTTCAATTTGTTGCGGTTTTCGCTTGTTGCCCTGCTTTTTTAGGGTCTTTTACCGCACTTTCACTGCTTTTTTTCGGGATTTTCACGCACTTTCACTGCCCTGCCAATCAGGGACTTTCACCACACTTGCACTGCCCTGCTAATCAGGACTTTCACTAGCAAGCTGATTTTTT
>NW_016206263.1:1552-1929 GCF_001687245.7 Rhagoletis zephyria
TGCCCTGCTAATCAGGGACTTTCACCGCACTTTCACTGCCCTGCTAATCAGGACTTTCACTTTTTTGGCGATTTGTTGCAGTTTGCGCTTATTGCCCTGATTTTTTAGGGTCTTTTAACGCACTTTCACTGCCCTGCTAATCAGGGACTTGCACTTTTTGGCGCTTTGTAGTAGTTTTCGCTTGTTGCCCTGATTTTTTAGGGTCTTTTACCGCACTTTCACTGCCCTGCTAATCAGGGACTTTCACCACACTTTCACTGCCCTGCTAATCAGGACTTTCACCTTTTTTTTCAATTTGTTGCAGTTTGCGCTTGTTGCCCTGATTTTTTAGGGTCTTTTACCGCACTTTCACTGCCCTGCTAATCAGGGACTTGCAC
>NW_016206263.1:1973-2133 GCF_001687245.7 Rhagoletis zephyria
TTGCCCTGATTTTTTAGGGTCTTTTACCGCACTTTCACTGCCCTGCTAATCAGGGACTTGCACTTTTTGGCGATTTGTAGCACTTTTCGCTTGTTGCCCTGATTTTTTAGAGTCTTTTACCGCACTTTCACTGCCCTGCTAATCAGGGACTTGCACTTTT
>NW_016206264.1:0-2133 GCF_001687245.7 Rhagoletis zephyria
TATTCACACCTGTTTTGATGCATTATGCCAAAATTGCAATAAATAGGACCAATGGAGAGCGCAAGTTTTCGGTTTTTCTTTTGCTGCTTAAATTGCATTGGATTTTGTGTCCAGTAGATCGATGAAGTAGTACCTACATATGTATGTGTATTGCATATGGAATAGAATATAAGTAAGCCGATTTTATTGGTCACGTTTTCTAGGCTAAGGTCGTATATGCTGGCCAGCAGAATGAATTGCAGAACTGTATACGCTTTCAACGGCATGGGCAGAGTTTAGCGCATAAAAATACAACGATTACGCTGGCTTGGCCATGTCTTACGCATGCACAAAGGCGGTCCAATCAAATTATCCTTCGACTTGGCAGCCGTGGATGGACAGTGAAAGCAAGGACGTTCACGAACAAAATGAAAGGACCAACGAGAGAACGACCTGTCCGCACTACGGATTCGCAATTGGAGCAAGTTCGCACAGGCGAGGCCATTGGAGCAGCTTTTTGGTCTCAGCCCAAGCCTATAAGTGGTTGTAAGAAGAAGAAGAAGAATGTGTAGCGAGTACTTGCCTGCCTTAATAAGTGAGTTGAAGCTAATATGTAGAGTCTGGAGCAATGTTCAAAGGTATCGACATCCTCTTGGTAGCAGAGGGTATGCCCCACAACCTCCTCATTCGTTCAAATTTTTTTACTCTTTAGTTCACATTTTAATAAAAGCGTTTATTTTAGTTTTTTAAACCATAATTTTATTTTCATATTTTAAGTCTTAAATATCAATCAATTTTGAACTCCGTGTAGGTAAGACATCACTTGCCACCGTCGACAATGTGAAGTAATAATGAAAAAATATTTCTGACGAATGTTGCCCCGGTTTAAAAAAAATTAAGTTAATGTCTTAATATGGGTATTAAACGATAGAGGCTTTAAGTTTTACTATGAAAATAATTGTTAAATATTTCAAAATTCGAGTCAAACGAAAAAGGCTTAAGCAAGCCTTATTTCTAAAATATTTTTGATGATATTGGCACCAGTTTAAAAGTTAATCAGAGGTTAAATACAACTTTGAAATATGCATGTCAAGCGAAAGCAGTTGAAAAAACGTTTTCTCTACAAAATTTTTTAAGAGTACATTCTAAGTTAAGCCCTTTTCGTCCAATTAGTGGTAACTCTTGAGCGTTTATATATGCTGACTTAATTTTTCGGCTCACGTGGTCTTTTTATAAAACAGTAATATGTGTAAAAAGTCAATTGTCGAAATTTTTTCAATCTCTGGATTCCTTCCCGCGATATGTGAACTGGCTCCATTTATGCCAAGTAACAATTTTTCATTGTTATTTAACCAACAATATTTTCGAGAATAGACGAAATACAAGTCGTTATTCTTATAATATTATTTGCTGGCACTGCTAGTAGTGTCAGTTTTAGAAATGGTTGCGACATTTCGATGCCCCGCAAACCGGGAGAAGACAAAAGGTTTGCAATCAAAGAGCAGCTCCTAGCACACGACTAAACCCCCACTAACATGGAACTGCTGTCGGCTATTGAACATTTTAATTAACTTATCAACGAATATAAGAAAATATGTTTATTGTTTATTTGGAGCCGCACACTTCAGGGCTCCCTGGAATCAGCTTCGAATAGTCGTTATTTTAATGTGGCGGGAAGCTAGCATTGCACCAACCAATCACATCCCCCGCTCTCCGCACTGCGAATTTCCAACTCCCCAGCTCTTCGTCGGACAGTAAATTTTTATTGCATTCGCCCTATGCTGATTGGCATAACACATTCGTGTAGTCAGTCGTACAGACTTTGAGACGCTCTTCCACCGCAGTGATACCGCCAACTCTACCAACAACACCGTCATCATCCGCTGCCAATAAAATAATTTAAATATTCTTTTATTTCACTCTGCACTCGATTTGCAATAAAAAGCAAGCAGGGCATCCGATTGTAGGTTTTGCTGCCGCGCCTGAAATTTAAATCCAACGCCAAGTCTTGGCGGCTGATCCTGTAAAGCTCGGCTCCTTGCTTGGCTCGGTTCGGTTTGTTGGCTCTGCGGCTTTGGCTGCCTGGCTGGCACAAGAATTATTGCCGCACAATAAAAATGTCTTTAGCGTGTTGCAGCAGCAGCAGCAGCAGCA
>NW_016206265.1:0-2133 GCF_001687245.7 Rhagoletis zephyria
AAACGTAAATTTTGAGTTACATCTCTATATTATTAAACGTGCGATATATCCAATGTGTAGCGTACTATTTGTTTGTAGAGTAAATACTTACGCTCACATTTTCGGCAAATTTGTTACTAAATCTCGTAAGCAGAACTGGTTTTGAATTATTTTCTTAATAAATCTTTATAAGCTTTGTTTTTTGCTCCAGCCGCTTCAAAAGATGTTTGNTTTTGAATTATTTTCTTAATAAATCTTTATAAGCTTTGTTTTTTGCTCCAGCCGCTTCAAAAGATGTTTGTTCTTTGGACACAGATGACTGAAATATGATGCAAACCAAGCGTACGCGCCTTTTTTTGATTCTTGGACTAAGGATCCCGCGTTCAAAGGCCGGCTGTGTGATCACTTGAGATTACGAGGCTTATTGAAATGTTTGCAATTGAACATTAAAAGCCAAATCAGGAAGAGCTGATCTATTGCAACACTTGCACATTATTGCCCTGAAATTTAATGGGCTATCAAACTGCATACTCAAAAACTTTGCAGATTTTTTATAGTTTTTGCACAAAGTTTGAAATGTGGATTTATATTTTGTTTGCTATATAATGAGTTATGCTTTTATGGGAAAATAATAAACATTAAATAAACAAAAGGAAAACAGCCACAATCGATGAAAATATTGATGACTTAATCAGCTGATCACAAGTATGTATAAAATGATTTTTATTATGATATTAACAATCTCAAACCAGTTTACAATAGTTGTATTTACTAAATTGAGCAATTCTAATGAATTCCATTCTAATGAATTTTAAATGTGCTCTATCGAAATGCCATTTTAATATACCTTACGTTCATATGTATGTTCCTTTGTATAGGCTGGTATGCAGCTCTCAAGAAATCGGTCAAGAAAAATTTGCCATTATTTTGAATTTTGACATTTTTGATACTTCACAGCCTGTTGCCTCACTCTTTCCTCAAGAAATAATGGAACGGGCATATGTTTCTGTTGCAAACATGGGTTGCCTTGTGCTCTTTTTTCACAAATAAACTTAGAAAACCGTAGTAAAAAGCGTAGCAAATATCTTAAGAACTGCGTACTGCCTGAAGGAAATTTGACTCAAGAAAATTTCTTAGCCATTTCTTGTACGCCACTTTGTATGGAATTTTAGCTTTTCTTGAGAACTGCATACAGGCCTTATACAATATAAGTTTAATAAGAACAATTCTGTGTGCATACATTTGGAAAAGACGTTTTTGGGTAGGAAATGACGTTTTTTCAGACCAAGAGGGACGTTTTCTCATGCCGAAGACCTGGCAACACTGCCCATGCATGCAACCACTTTGCAATGGGGTGCTCGCGTACTCTTCCAAATTTAGTGTAATCCCTGCATCGTGCAAGACTTCGAGAATACCCCTATTGATTATAAGCGTCTATATTTCTGTTTGCGGTCTTTTTAACGCACTAAAAGGCAAGATAAAATTCTGGGTGGTCGGGGATTGCATTTTTGTGAATTTCGGTTTATGCCTTATCTAAAATGGTGGCGGGGGAGGGTGGGAGGCGCCTCGATTACAACCCTTTCGCCCATCGTCCCTTAACCACCGCCTTTAATGGAAAACTAACCTCATTTATTACCAATGCACAAAATCTTGAACAGCTTAACATTGATCCGGATATAAACACATTAGTAGAGTTTACTCGTTGATGCGAAAATGCGAAAGGCAAAAATTAGCGTTTGTTTTGTTGCTTTGCTGTGTGTTTGTGCGAAACGGCGCCATAGCGGTATCATATGTTTGTTGGAAAAAACTGCTGATTTTCGCACTTTCGCTCAAACGCACACAGTTTCGCATCAAAGAGTGAAGTCGAGTATTGCAATATTGGAAGATAAGTTATTTAATTAGGAAAATTATTTTTAACTAGCTTTTGCCTGCAGAATGGGCCGCGTGTAAATGTACCAAAAAATTAAACAAATAAGTAATTTCACTAAATACATATTAAAAAAGGTTAAGAAGTTCAAATTAATGAAATCAACTGAAATACGAGTCTGTAAACAAAGTTTCGGGACATATTGTCTTGGGCGTATATATAGAGATTTCTGGCTCTTGATACACGCGAGAACCCACCGTAGAGTTGTTTGAACCCAAACATGGAAT
>NW_016206266.1:0-2133 GCF_001687245.7 Rhagoletis zephyria
CCAAACCGGTTTCCCCCGTTTTTTTGGCTGTCTACCGTCGGTTTTTTTGAAAACTTGATTTTTCGAATATCAAATAAACCGGATTTTATTACCGAGCAAGCCGTTTTTTTTCATTTCATACAAATCTTGACCTCTCAATAAATAATAAATGTTTAAAGTTTTTCGAAGTTTTCAAAGCTTTTTCCAGTTAAAAAAAAAAAAAAACCTAAATAGTTCTAAAATTTTATCCTAGGGTATTTAGGAGTAGACAACATATTATATTTGATTCCTATAAATGAATGTGCTTAAACGTTTTCTACATGTTTGGCCGAGCTTCTTCTTCAATTTTTGTTCTGTTTCTTGATGTTGTGAAACAAATAGAGAGACCTACACCTTTACTCCACCTTTGCTTATGCTTTTTTATAGCAGAAATACACTCGAAGGTTGAAAAAAATTTTTTTTTTTTTGATGTCGCTGGGACCTTAAATTGAACTCAAAACCGAAAGGAATCAGAAAAAGTGTAATAAAGTATTAAAAAGTTAAAATATCACCAAACTTCAATTTTTCACTGACTCTTATTTGCTTTACTTTTGATATAAAAAACTTTGAACTTATTTTGTATTGCTAATAATAATAATTTAATTTTAATTTTTGGACATGACTTCATACCAACATGAGCCCTTTCTCTGTATAAAAACTATGTAAAATAAAAATTGCTCCTCCAGTTTTTTCTTAACTTCAAAATCGCGAACCGGTTTTTTCGAATTGCAATTTTTCGAATAACCCGAAACCCAGGTTTGGAAAAAAGGCGAGTAATCGAACACCCTTATAAGTATGCCATTTTGCTCGCGGCGCTGCAACAGTCGCAATGGCCGATAGAGCAAAGCATCCGGTTATTCGAATTTTTATTGTCTGAATTATACGGATATTCAACAAATCCGGACAGAACTCCCAGTCGTAGTACCTATCTATTTCTGTACGATGCACTGTGCGAAAATATCTACATATATTTACAGGCCGATTCTGAACAGAAACTCACTGGGAGTTTTCTCTCTTTTCCCTTTCCTCCTATCATGAATAAAAATTCCCTGAGGATTTTTTATATCAAATGGGGGTGTTGAGCTGTCAAAGAAGTGTCAAACAGCTGTTGAGAAGTTCGAATTTTCTCCTCNATTCCCTGAGGATTTTTTATATCAAATGGGGGTGTTGAGCTGTCAAAGAAGTGTCAAACAGCTGTTGAGAAGTTCGAATTTTCTCCTCCCAAATTTTCGGGGAAAATGCTACTTCCTGGGAGTTAATTATTGGAGGATTTCTTTCTCGGGAGAAACAAATTCCCGGATAACAAACTCCTTGGAAGTATTCAGAATTGGGCTGATATTAAATAATTATTCGAGGTTATATTCTTATTACCATATGACATACATACGTACATTTAATCAATACACATATATATATCGTCGTTTAAAGTACAAAACCGAGTATCGTCATTCTGCAAAACCGCGTAACTGACATTGGCTGCCAAAAATTGGATTTTCTCACACAAGCTCTTGGCTCAATCCTTATCCATTCGTCCTGAAATATACTAGCCAGAAATGCGATTTCTTTATAAAAAAGAGAACCATTTGAAATATGGGTGTTTTTACTCTCTAGAAAATAATTTATGCGACTTCACATACGCGGTTTTGCATCTTCTTGATACGCGGTTTTGTACTTTAAACGACGATAAGTATCTATTTAAAAATTATTATTATTATTTTTTCTTTTTAAGGCAACTAAAATGTCGGGGCACCGTAAATGGCGATGATGGAAAATTCAATGTCCATGACTTCGTACGCGACAATACGCGAGCACGAACAATGTGTGCGCAGTGCAAGTCGATGTAGACTTTGTTTTACTTTCCAAAGAAAATATGGAACACTATTTTGAAGCGAAGTAGATGGAATACGAGTATTCTATCTTGAAGATAGAATATTAGGATTATGTGGCAATGTTCAGTAATTTGAATAGCTTTATTAGGCATGATAGTAATGTACGAAGAAACATCCCTACAAGATCATTTTATTAATCGTATGTAACTCATTGGTGATGGAAATGTTCATCAAACGCTCCCATCTTCTTCAACTTATGGCCTTATTTAATAGTCTCTTTTTAACC
>NW_016206267.1:0-2133 GCF_001687245.7 Rhagoletis zephyria
TGAAGTAAAAATTCTTTCTTGACGTTGAGGGTAGAATTTGGAGGTCAAAAAAGATAGTGACGGAAGTTAAGGCTGGTTTTCACTTTGTCAAATTCAGGGCATTTGTCGACAAATAGGTAAAAACATATTGTGAAATGGAACTAAAAACGGTTTAGTGATTGATTTAGATCTGAATAGGGTTTCAGACGTGTACCTGTGCTGCTAAATTGGCAGCATCAACATCAATATAAAAATCTACAAAAGCACGCACATTGATTTTATTTTCAAAAAAACATCTAACAAGGTTTACAGGAATTTTTCTACAAATAAAGATAATAAATAATAGAATGAAGCTGAAAAAACTATTAATAATTTTTCGAAGTGCTCCCAAAGGGTATTAGTTATATACATAAAAAAAAATTGTATAGTTTTTAATAATGCAAACGAGCAAAATTATTAAAAATTTTAATGCATTACAATTTTTTCATGACCAAAATTACAATAAAGCTATTAACAGTAAAGGTTTTAACATTTTTTAACGCTTTATTGCATTTTGTTGGACTTTTTAGGATTTGAGTAGTGCTCTTGCCGAGTGATTAGATGTTTTTACTCCCGCTCGGGAGATCCATGGTACAATTTCTGTTCCCCGCAGAACACGAATCGGAGGAGAAGCGCGGCCAAACACGTACAAAACGTTTAAGTGTCAATCATTCAGTTATTGTAATCATATGTGATACACTGTTCATCTACAAATATCCTAGCATCTAATTTTAAAACTGGAAAAAACCTTGAAAACTTCGAAAAACTCAAAACTTTTATTGAGAGGTCAAGATTTGTAGAAACCGGTTTGGTGGATAAGATAATCCGGTTTATTCGATATTCGAAAAACCGTTTATATACCTATATATAACCAAGTAATTCTTAGCAAAAAAAAACCGACTTTAACTTCAAAAAAAAAAAATATATATATATCTCATGATCTACTGATCGGATCTTAACCAGATTAGTATGGGACCACCTCTGAGACACTACCTTTCCGATGCAAAAAGAATTATCGAAATCGGTTGACGTGGTCCAAAGTTATGCGGTAACAAACATAACAAAAAAAAATATTCCGACGAACTGATAACCTCCTCCTTTTTTGGAAGTCGGTTAAAAAATGAATCATTCACCATACTGCTTACTAAATTATGCTCACGATATGTATTTTTACTTTCAATTCTGCCTATATTTTATCTAATTAAATCTGACCTAAGGCAAGCAGGACCTTGGCCATCGAGCGTCCAATTTTGGCTGTATTATAAATCTGATTATTAGATTGGCGAGTCATTAGTATCTGCACCTTCTTCCATTTCCACTTTATATTGCACAGTAGTTCTTATGAGTGAACCGTTCAGTTGTAATTCGTTAGCCTTAGTGAACTAGTCCCTTAGCTCATATAGATCAATTGACGAATATATTTATGTCATTTTAAACAAAGTTCAATTATTTTTATTATCATACATACTACATATAAAACAAAAACTTACATAAATATATTTTCTTATGAAAAAAATACAAATAAACGATTATATAGAACAAAAACGTTAACAAATTCATAGAATAAAAACATATTTAGTATGTATTTAGAATATGCAAACACTTGCATATTGCGGTGCAAAAACTTTTAACAGTTATTACTTTTGGCCGCTGTTGTCCCAATGTGTTGACCAAAAATAAAAGGAAGAAATATCTGAAGATCAAAAAAATAAAACTCAACAACAATTATTATTTTTGAGCTAAAAAAATAAAAATCATAGAAAAATGCTTTTATTATTTTTCTTATATTAATTTTCAATGACGATATCCTTAGTAACCATTTAGTATATCTATGCATGTTTATGAAATGAATTCCATCTCTTTTTAGGTTTCAGGTGAACTGAAGTGTTTGTGGCCAGGTACATATTGAAAATAAAAGTTTTAGAGCTCTATTCCCAATCCACGAACTTCAAACAGAAATTTGCATAAACATTATTTAGTCTGCTCGAAAAAATAAAACGTCAACAACATCCTCAACAACAACAACAACAACAACAACAGCAATAGTTGAGGGATGAAATAACAGCAACAGTTGTAAATCACATTTCTGTTCTCACTAAACACCACCCCAACCAC
>NW_016206268.1:0-2132 GCF_001687245.7 Rhagoletis zephyria
CATATGTATATATATTTCTTAAAAAAATAAATTCTAAACATTAAAAGAAAATAAAACTTGCACCATAAAAATAGATTAAATTAAAAAAGGAAAAAAAAATAAATAAGTTTGTAATTTTAATTAAATAATATTTTTCCTTTTATAAGCAATGAAATCTAAGAATTAGAAAAAAAAATAAACTAACGAAAAAGAAAAAAATATCTTTTTAAAATTAAATTTAATTTAAAAATATTCTTAAAAAAAATAACATCTGGAAATTGAAAGTAAATTAAATTAATAAAAAAGTAATAATTAAAATACCAAGAATATGTTTCTAAAAATTAAACAAAATTTTTATATAATTATTTTTTTTATCATAGATTCTAAATTGAAAAAAAAAAAAATTAAAAATGACATCACATAAATACAACCCAAAAGCAGCAATGTTTTTCATACGCAAAGAAGTCACAAAAAAAAACATTGGATAACAACTTTGACGCCATCTTGTATTAAGAGATGAGGGATATTGACTTCATACGCAATTTCAAGATGCATTTGCCCTACCGAAGTGACTGGAAGGTTAGTATCGTTTTGATAGAAGATGCGATCCCAATTTTCATACATGACTCACCTTCTCTCAGAAAATGCCTTTGGGAGATGTCTACCGACCCCCAGACTACTGCAGTCTACTGTGATATATGTATATGACGCCAAGGCTGCATTGTGGGCAGTGATATCGAGGTCCTGTTGATGTCGGCAACGAATAACTCCATGAATGCCTCCAGAAATGTCAAAAAAAAACCTACAATCTCTTCGATAGCAGATAGGCAATCTCTTCTGGGTCCCGTCCACAGTGGTATTTCGGGAATGGAGATAGGGTTAGCGGAAGCGTGTCAGTGCTTCAAAACCCCTTTTGCGATTCCTTTTTTCATGAGTTGAAAATACAGCTTAAGCAGTTACCAATGGCAAGTGGACTTATATGCAATAATGTGACTATATCTGGGTACTGCAGTTGAGGCAACATCGTCATAGATGACGTTTGGTTGTGGAGTTTTAATTTCGCGAGTGTGGTACTAACAGGGCGATTCCAGCTCTCAAGCAAACGGTCAAGAAAGAACTTCCATTACTACGTGTGTGTGTTCGAGGAATTTCGACATCTGATATTTCACATCCTACTGCCTCAATCTGTCCTCACGAAATAATGGATCGGCCATATATTTCTGTTGGGTTGCTTTGTGCTCTATTTTCACATAAATCTTTAGAAAGCTGTAGTAGAAAGCGGAGCAAATTTCTTAAGAAAGAACTCCGTACTGCCTTAAGGAAATTTGACACAAGACAATTTCTTTGCTATTTCATCAGCGTTTTTTATATGGAGTTTTTGCTTATATTGAGAGCTGAAGACTTTTTACCACAAACGTTTTAGAAAAATGGGCTCTCATTCATGACTCGTGGTGAAAAGCTATTTTGAAAGAAACCACTTGTACACCATTTAGCTCACGTTGCTCCAACAGTCGCAATAGACGAGTGAGCAAAGCACCTGCGTGGAATTCGAGAGATCCGAGTTCGAGTCCTCGGTCAGCGGAATGCTTTTGTTTATTTTTTTCTTTTTAATTTAATTTTCTTTTAATTTTTAGATTTTATTGTTATAAAACGAAACATAAGTATATATTTTTAATTTTAATTTAATTCCTGGAACCTTTTTTTATGTATTTTTACCATTTTTAACAAATTTTCTTACTTTCCTAATACAAATTTCTTTTAATGTTTAGATGTTATTATTTTAAAAAGAAGTACTTTTTTTAATTTCATTTAATTTCTAGGAACGTATAATTTTTTTCTTTTATAGATTATATTTTTTTTAAGTTTAATGTTTTGTTTTTTTTTTTAAATTCCTAGACTTAATCGTTTAAAAAAGAAAAATATTTTTTTAAATTTTCAGAAACTTATTTTATTTACCTTTTCTTTTTTTCTTAACCGATTTGTTTTTTGTTAATTCAGTTTTCTTTAATTTTTCAGATTTTATTGTTTTAGAAAGAAAAACTATATTTATTTATTTAGATTTTAGGATCTTGTTTGATTTTGTTCTTTTTTTAATTTAATTTTCCTTTCATTTGTAGATTTTGTTTTAAAAATAAAAATATTTTTTTTTTTTT
>NW_016206269.1:0-2132 GCF_001687245.7 Rhagoletis zephyria
CTCTCTCTCTCTCTCTCTCTCTCTCTCTCTCACTCCGTCTTTCTCAACTCGCTCAATCTGACGTCAATTCTGGTTCTTCTTCTTCTTCTATCTTTCTTCCCTTCCTTCCTTCCTTCGCCTGGGCAATTTCATTCAAGACGGCTGTGTTGATGATGATGCATCGCGTTGAGCTGAAGCAGCTTACCTAAAAAACATAAACAGACGGCCTTCAAGTGAGCTGCTGTACCACTTCAGATGGCAAAGACGACGACGACGATGCTGAAGTTCACTTGCCTGTGTCGGTATCAAAGCCGTATCTCTGTGTGTGTGTGTGTGTGTGTATGTTAGCTTAGCCGACAGACTTGCTATAATTGGCAGCTATATTTTGCCCCAAACACACACTTTTCCTTAGCTTTGATTGAAGAAGAGAGCGTATTTTTTTAGTCGCAGTCAAACAGTGTGTTTGATGCTTTTCAAACAGGAAGAAGCTTCTGAAAAGTGGCGCAAAACAGTTGTGGTGCCAGTGTCTACAATAACTTTGCCCATTTATCATTTGGTGGCCGTGAAAGGTAGCTGTTGTGAATGGTACGAAAGTGGATACAGTAAAGATCAGTGCTATAAAAAACATCATTTGCCTTAAGATGCGCCGGTTTAAAAAAAGGGGGATTATGGTTTAAAGAGAAGAAGAAGAAGCCTGAGAAACGGTAAAAATAACAGTTGTCAACGAATTTTCTTCATATTCATATATGTTATCAACGGTGTTTCATTTCATTTTTTCCGTAGTATATTTTAGAGACTTTGGGTAAAACTCACTTTCACAAACGCAAGCAACGAGTTATTTTCTCTGTCGTTGCCGTTTTAGTATAGTGATGCTAATTTTGGTAAAAACCCTGACTTTTTACTGACTTTTTTTAATTGCAAAAAAGTTATACTAATAATATTGAGTTGCATGCAAAGTGAAATGCGTTGATTGTCAAACCAATGTTTATTTTTTATTGCATTTTTAACCACAATTTTTTTGTCAAACATTTAGTTAAAAGAGGTAAATGTGCTAAAAATTTTTAATAAAATTGAATGATACTGGTTTTTTAACGTTTTTAAACTATTTAAATAAATAAATTTTTAACAGTAACAAAACTAGTAATTATCAGTGAGGAGCGCGAGTTCGAATCCTCGTGTTCGGCTGCGCGGCCCCCACCCAGGGTTAATGGGGAGAGCTCTGCCCACTGGCCGCTCAGTGTGGAGACTCTAGCTTNGTCTGTCAGGATAGGCTGTCTGTCAAGCCACTGACTTAAATCTCAAAAAGTATGGATCAAAAAGTGGCCCACTAGGGTAGTCAGGACCCTCCCTCTCGGAGGACCACAACTGACTTTAAACGAGGCTTTTATTTTTGATAAAGTGATTTATGGCAATACTTTGAACATCTTGGTGCATAAATATCTTCTGTTTTGCTTCAAGGTTTTAATGAAATATGCTTATTTTTTCAATTTTCCTTGCCTATCATATGACAACCAAAGATTTTTTTGTTATAAAAAATTGTTTTTATTTGAAGTGTATTTTAGATAATCATTTTTATCAAAAAAGATAAAAAAACTTTTGTCTAATAAATAAAATCACTGCAGCAAATTAATAAATTTAAAAATTTTAATCATTTTATCAAATTTAAAAAATAGCAAGAGAAAATAATTTTTAAATAAGTTAACTGCATTTTTTTTCAATTTAATTTTAAAGCAAAGTTCACAACAAGGAAAATTGAAAAAAAAGGTAATTGAACCATTTTTCGTTTTGCTTGTTGTGTATCTGCGCAACAGGTGTCCGTTGGCAAATTCAGTCAGCCAATCAGTCAATCAGTGAGGTAGTAGCACCATTTTAAAGGGGGAGTAAGTGGAACGGATGCGTTGCTGTGGCAAAGTACTAGTGGTGGTGGTGGCGAAAATGCGACAGAGGGGGAGAGAGGGAGAAAGAGTAGAGGCATGTAAATGAGATGCCGAAAAGAATGGGGGAGGAGGGATACTACAACCCAGTACTCCTACTTTTCTTTGCCTTTTGTGGCTCATTGAGCTGTGGTGGCCACTGCTGCTGCTGCTGCTGCTGTTTCAGTTGCTCTACAAATTCTGCCTTGTCATCCAGCCATCTGCTAGCACTCTTTTTTC
>NW_016206270.1:0-2132 GCF_001687245.7 Rhagoletis zephyria
AAAATTGAAACGACGTTATTTGATACCCGGGAATATAAAGTTCGGTTTCGCCAGAACTTATACTTTTTTACTTATTTTATGTAATGTATGTTTACTTATGGATTTTTTTTCATTTTCCGCTGCACTTTGTACTAAAATATCAGTATAAATAAATAAATAAAAAATAGCGCTCTTGTAAATATTATTACTTGCATTTAAAATTAATTAATAGTCCAGACCAATCGGTCAAATTTGAACAGTTTAGCACCACTGCGGTCGGTTGCCTATTTTATTTAAGTGACAGGTGCGACAATTGCATACATATTTTTCCGGAAAATTTCAGATCCAGAATTCTCGGCGACATTTTTCCTTTGCCAATACTGCAATATTATCGACGATTGTCTGACAGCATCGTTGCGATAATGCAATGAGAAAAAGATAACTATATCCTGCCACTATAACTAACTATATCTGCGCCAAACGACCATTGGTTTACTTTAAAAAGATTTATTTTTGGATATTTTTTCATTTGCACCATGATAAAAAAGAATGTAGTTTCAATAAAAAACTTTTTGACGGATACTGAGATTTTTGAAGCTTCATAATGTGTTCATGTTGCTAGCAGCGTTACCATATTGGTAATATTTAAAAATAAATTAGGGAATTTCTTTCGCAGTAAATGGGTGTAAATATTTTATTACACATATGTATTGAAAATACGTATATATAAAGAATGCAATTTTACTGCGAAGTACAATGGATAATGCCATATGTACTTACGTTTATGGTTTTTCCCACCCCCACTCCAAAAGTAAAAAATTAATCTATATGTATTTATGTATGTTGCGTTAATATTATTAAATGTTTTTATTTAGGTAATAAATTCAACAAACCCATCAAGATGTTATTTTTCTCATCTTCTTATTTTCATATTCAGTTTTGTTCTCTTTTAATTTTAGATTTAAATATCGTATTGGAAAAAATGTCCTTCTAAAAAAAAAAAGTTTACAATTCTCGATAGTAACATTTGAATTGTACAATACATTTTTTTTTAATTAATTTCAATAAACTTAGATTTAAAATGCTCCAAAGGATTCAAAAAATCAGCACATGGCTTGTAAAGACCTCCTTCAGAGATGCACGATTAACGAAAGTAAATTATTGGCATTCTCTTCACTCGTCCTGAAACCGAGTTTCGCCAGACCCATTTTCGACACAAGGTAACGTGCAAAATTCTCCATATAATCAAACTCGATATCGTTTAGTGGTATTTTTTCAGCTTCCAAATGCGTAACTCATTGTTCTTTTTATTATTTTTAAAAAGTTATTTTATTTTGTCCTTTGTCGATCAAATTCATTTCAGAAAAAAAAATTTTATTATAATTTTTAATGAAAATCGATTCGATTAAAATGTCATAATCTCAGCAAAAGTCAAATGGCTAACATGGCTGCTAATGTCATTAAGTGAAACTACCTTCTTTATTATACCATGGTTTGAACAATCAAAAACTGTATATTCCTTCAAACAAACTTTTCGCAAGTGTTGAGATGAACTGATTCTTCTTGAAAAATTTCTAGAAAACAGCACTCTGTGAACAACCAAACAAACATAAGTTTAAGTTTGTTTAAAAAACAACTATTTCTGTTCAAAAATATCTAATCGCTAATGACACTGTTTGGAAAAGTCGTGTTACTTTTTTCTTAGTGTAACGACAAAGCTAAATTGTTATTTATTACTTTTCAATAATTGGATATTTACAAAATTACAATAGATGCAAAGTGAAATTATTCATTTCGGAGAGTTAGCTGGAAATCTTTTTGAAACCACCTAAATGCAGATACTATATACAACGTTTAAAAGTTTTTTTTTGAGTACGAGTATTGACCAAAATCATCTCACTGGACAAGTAAGTTCTACTGTCTCAATTTCTACCCGACTAAATTCAATGATTCCATGATCTTAAAGATGATCGTTTAGGGCATTCTATGACACCAAAGTCCGCTCGATGTAGGTTAGGTTAGGTTTAAGTGGATGTCCCCTGAAGTGCCTCAGTTAGCCCGTGGAAGTTCGTCCCTTGTGATACCACTGCGAACGGTAACTGCTACGTTAGAGCGAGAACCGCCGAGAACGAAGTTTTGCAGGCGACCAATCC
>NW_016206271.1:0-2132 GCF_001687245.7 Rhagoletis zephyria
AAGTGCCCAATCGGAGTACTGCCAGTGCCTGACTGGTTTCACGCCCATTACCGGCAACACTGGCCAGTGTGGCGTGAACCAAAAGACGCCCGTGCGGTACATTCGCGGCATGGAGTTCGATTCGCTGGGACCGGATAACTTTACGGCAGAAGTAAGCACCTATTATTAAAAGGGGTTAACAAACTTTTATTAAAACCATTTTGCTTTTTTCTAAATTACCCTAGGTTCAGGCTGCCTTTTCTGAGCTGATCATCAGCATCTTTAAGGTGAAGCTCGTGAGCAGTGAGACAAAGTGTGAAAAGCGGAACGGGCGCAACGGAACTTCTGTCATCGCCTGCAGCACCGGCTTTGAGTACGATCGCTCGGAGGAGGAGATCAGAAAACTGCTCAAAAGTGCCTGCATTCAGGAGAAGAACAACCCCAAGAGGTGCTCCTACTCGACGAAGGCCACTTTGCATGCTAAGCGGCTACATAAACGAGCTGCAACTGCCGGCAATACCTTGAACACCATCCTCTATCGAAGCACCGAAGCGGTGATTCCCGTCTCGACGATGAACGTTTGTTTCAAACCTTTTACAATTTAATGAAAACTTTCCTTAACATTATTTTCATTTTTTTTCGGTATAGTATTGCGATAACCCGGACCGCTGCTACCGTTTTCCGAACTCAGTGTGCAACAGCACTCGAACCAAAGCGAACACTCCTAGCTTTGACTGCCTCTGCAACGACGCCTACTTCAGCCAGGTGGTGGTCATCGACCCTAAGAATCAAACAACCAACAGCCTCCATCCCGGCCAGAGGCTGGAAAGCTGCCAGCCAAAGGACTTCTGCGCGGAACATCTTCAGCAGGAGAAAACGCCCTACTGCCACGACACCAATGCCCAGTGCAACTCGGGGGTGGAGCGGACGCCGGAGGGCGATTTCACGCCCCACAAGTTCTGCGTTTGTCCAGGGCGGTCTGACCAGCCGCTGGCCAACCACACCCACCATTGTCAGTCGCCCTGCACGACGGAGTACTGCTCCGGCCATGGCCACTGCGCCCAAGACCTCTACGATGAGGCGTTGATTGTCTGCAGCTGCACTGACGGCTGGACCGGCTCCCGGTGCCAGCTGAGGCTGGGCGGCGGGTCGAGGAGTGTCACGGGACTGCTGGTGGGCACTATTGTCCTCTCCCTGGTGGCCGTCCTTTCCATTGTCGCCATTGTGGTCGTCTATCTGAAGAGGTACTGGCCCACATTTTTTGATGAGATTTAATTTTTCTGATGTTTGGTTTTTATTTGTAATTTTTTATTTTTTTTGCAGAAAAGACGAACTCCCGCTTGAGTGGCAGATTGCGAGGAAGATTCAGCGAGGAGGACAAAGTGGTGGTGGTGAACGGAGAAGAGGAAGGTAAGTAGAGCAAAATTTTTTTGGGTTTGTTGGGTATGATTTTAAAAAACCTTTGCTTTTTTGCTTAGTCAAATTCGAGCCTCCGAAAATCAACGGCGTCAACAGGCGGCTAGTAGCAGACAGCGATACCCCTCCTGGGGAGATGATCAGTAATGGTCGGTTTTAAAGGGTTTTAATAAAAAGCTAGTATCATTGCATAAATGCAGGAAAAAAAAGAAGTTAAAACAGTTGAGAACAACAGGTTGTGAGCTGTTTAAAAAACAGTGTAAATATTAAAACAAAAGGAAAAATCCTCGACAATCAGTTGCTGCGCGCACTCTTTCTTCTTGTTGTCCTTGTTGCTGAAGTAGCCAAAACTTTTTTCAGAGCTAAACTGCCATCCCTGCTCCTGATCCACCAGCACCAGGTGGTGGTGGCCCTTCAGGTTTGTGCTTCTTAGATGACGGGGGAGGCCCATCGGGGTCGCCTCTTTTAGAGGCGCTGGGTCGACTGGTTGAGGCACTGCAGGTGCCAGCCTGGGCTGGTTGAGGAGGAATGGGTGGTGGTGGGCGATTCTGAGGAGGAGGAGGAGGAGGATTGCCTCCACCACCACCACCACCACCACCACCTCCACGACCTCCATGACCTCCTCGTCTGCCTCGCCCAGCAGCACCTCTTCCACCACCACCCCGAGCTCCTCTTCCACGACCGCCTGGACCACCTCGGCCACCTCTTCCACCAGGACCACCGCCACCAGGACCACC
>NW_016206272.1:0-2132 GCF_001687245.7 Rhagoletis zephyria
ATTCACTACAGATGTCGCCCTATGCACTATGCTTTTTTACAGGAACTTTTTAAAGCAAAGGTTTTATGGTGTTGGACACACAACATTGAAAGTTTCTGGATCCACAACATTGAAAGTTTCTGGACACACAACATTGCAAGTTGATAAAAGCGTTGTAATTATGCCCAAAATCGTCGTTAATAATTTTCGTATTTGTGTATATTTGTTATTGCCAACCTATTCAGTTTGAGTTATTTTAGCATTTTGTTTTACTTCCTATTTAAATACAGCTTTGTAATAAAGATAAATGTGATAGTGAAGAAATGAAAAATACGACAAAAAATCTAAGGCAAAATTGAAGATAAAGCCAAAAATGAAAACAATGAGAAATACATAAGCATTAGGGTAACTGAAAGGGTAAGTAAATTTATTGAAATTTTTCGATAGGAAGCTAAATAAAGTCAGTCATAGAAAATGTGTTTATAGAAAGTTATCAAGTTACCGAAATTTATGGAATCATCAATGTTTATAGCTATCATTGTCTATTGAGCTATTATTCAAATTGATAAATTTTTATTTCGTAGCGAAAATTTACGGACAGTTATCGAGTTATAAAAATGTCTGGGATTATCGAAATTTGTCAAGTTAATGTAATTTTACAAGTTATCGATATTTATTGAATTATCATTATTTATAGGGTTAAGGAAACTTATAGAATTATTGCAATGGATCGATTTCTTTCAACTTATCATCCTGACGACATTTATTTTCTGAAATTCGTGGATTTATCGAATCGAAATTTTTGGAAATTTCAAAATATATCGGGTTATTGCAATTGCCAGGTTATATTAGTAAATCAAATTATCACTTATTTCAAATTTTATCGTTTTACCAGAGTTTAACGAGTTATCGAAATTTGGCGATAGCTTGAAAAAAATATGAAGCTATCAAAGCTAACCGAGTCGTTGAAATTTATAAAGGTGTCTAAAGTTGATCGAGTAATCGATTTAAACCGAGATTAATACATTTTTGTGTTGTCTTAATTTATCGATCCATCAAAATGCACATTTATCGAAATTAGTCGAGCTATCGAATTTTGTTTAGTTATCGGATTTTGGTGTTTTTGAAATTTATCGAATTATTGATACGTATGCATAAAGTTATTGAAGTTGTGCCGGGTCAATTCCATAACATACCAAAGTCCTCCAAAAACTTTAAAGATATAAGCAAATTTAGTCACGTTTTAGTTCCAAGAATTTTTTTGGTAAGTCATTTACCACCGTAGTTAAACGACATGCTAAGTTAGAAAACCTGTCGAATTTCGACAGTAACTGGCACTCCTAGTAAAGCCAGATTTGTAAGAAGAACTTTCTTGTACACGGTTGTATACTTATTGAATCGATTACATTGGTTCTCAAAAATCCTTTCTTTTAGGCATTGTTCCTTATAAGCGTTTTTCTTATTTACATACATACATCCTTATGCTTTTATTTTGTTATTGTATTACGTTCACAAAATAGGAAAAAAACATATATTTTTCAAAAATTTTGAATGGATTTCTAACTGAACTTACCAAAGATGAGCTTCTACTACAATTATTCCCATTAAATTTGTGGAGTAGCAACCATTGAGACGGGGTAACCAAAATAATTTTTTTTTGTTCCACATCATATGACAAAGCTTTTTTTACCGTATTCAGGAAAATCTGTATTATATCCATTTCTTTCTTATATACAATCAGTACTGAACATAGTTTTTCTCACACCATAAACACACATCACAACAGCGAATTAAGAGAAAAATTGTGATAATATGTTTCATCACTGGTGGAGTGCAATGGGGTATAGTCGTTGTGCTGGGTATATAGTTACAGTTCTACGACTATACTCAATCCCGACTCTTGCGTCCTCGTTCGCGCACTCTGGACAACGAGAGAAACCCATGTGCGACTTATTCGGTTTTAGGGCCTTGCAACGTCTACTACATGTAAAGTAGCGCAAGTTCGGTGTTGGATTTGTGGTGGGAGAGATACTCCGTCGCCGAGTACTGGCGTTCACCCCGGTGGACGAACGTTTCGCCAAAGCTTAACGTCGACAAGCTGCGTTCACAACAGAAAGCCAATGCATTTGTTACTCCGCTCTCATACCTGCTTT
>NW_016206273.1:0-2132 GCF_001687245.7 Rhagoletis zephyria
TCTAATGAATATTCATAGTGTCGCCCAACAGTGCTGATCAGCAGTAGTGGATGTCTCCCCTTTAATTAGCTTTTAATAATACAGCTGCTGCTCATAGATTCACTACTACTACTACTACCTTAGCATTGAGCTAATTTGTTTTTCACTCAACACTGTGCACTGCCTGTGTGAGTGTGTGCTGTATACGAGCGCTAGCACGGCACCAAATCAGCTACGCAAATGGGCGCCCAGCTTGTTCAGAGGCCGTTTGGCGTGGTTCACCACCACCAACACAGAAAACTGTGTGATGGTGGGCAGTGATTGGGTGATTTAATGTAGGTAAAATGGTCAATATGACGGTGATCAAAGGAAAATCACCTGCAAAAACAGATTCTCATTACCGAAAATGTCAATCACCTTTACAGAGACCTTGGTGATAGATTGAATCTACAGAGTTTTACTCTTTTGTTCTTGTTGACAGTTTTTGTTTTCTTTTAAACTTCAAAAACTATTGAGGACGACGCATACTAACCCCATATTTTCTTTTTTTATTGCCAGTTCTTCATCAGACGTACAAAATGCAAGTTTACGACGAGTTTGTGATCCGAGAGAACATGGCCATCATGCGTTGCCATGTGCCTTCAATCATTCGCGAGTACGTTCGCGTCGTCGCCTGGCTCCGAGATGAACAGGTCCTCGTAACGGCAAGTCACAATCCACGTAAGTGTTTACCCCCTGAAAAAAGCTGAATTTGATTATTATTCTAGTGCAAATTAGTCTGCACACACTTTTGTGCCAGTTGTACACCGACAACCTGGCCAATTTTCTCTTGATTTCTTTTAGTCGTCTCTTTAGACAGGCTGCTCCTTTAGCCATCGCTACTTTTACGCATAACTCAATTACTCCGATTTACCCTGACTGTTCTTTTGCTGAACTCTCTGTTTTGAGCGTTCTTTTTTATTTTCGGCAAATGCCAATTATTTTTTAAGTAGTAGCAGGACTAAATTAGACGACAAAAAGGCTCGCTTGAGATTTGGCAAAGACATTCTATCTAAAAATGGAAATTTATTTGCGAGACAAATCAATTACCAAGTTGATTTTTCTTTATATATTTTCTTCTTTTTCTGACGCTGCCACTGCTGCGCCTTGAATCAATTATTCATAATCGCAAGGCTGCAGTAGTAACGGCATTCGTTTTTCCACTCTCTGTCAGGCTTTCTCTGTTAAAAGCCTTTGAGCACTTACGCCACTAGTCGCCTTTAGCTGTGTGTGCAGCTGAGTGAGTAATAAATTTTCATAGTCTTTGGCAGGATGTGAGAGGCATTGCAGCGGTACAGCCTTCCATTAGCAGCCCGGCTTGCAGCTTCTCAAGCAGCAGACTCTCCAGACTGAAGTGATGGTGATGGCGATTCGCTCGGTGCAATTGCCACTTTGCAGTTAATTGTTGGCGCTGCTGAGCCGCCACTGCCACTGCTAAGCGTTCACCGGCCCTTCACCTTGCTTTTGTCTTTCTTTCTCTTTTACTCTGGTCCATTTTCCTGCCCATCAGGAGAGCAGGCATCAGCAGCAGTGACAGTGCACAAATAAAAATTAAAGCCCCTGCTGCCTTTATTAAGCTGCTGGCAGAGCTGCTGCTGTCTGTCTGCTGGCAAAGACGCCTCATTAGCCAAGGCGCAGCCCAGCAGCAGCCGCCGATGCTGCGATTTAAATTCTATTTAAGCATTTATCTTCTTTTGACAAATGCAAATTTTCCCTTTATGTCAAAATAATAATTAAATTGCAGCAATTGTTGCTAAATGATTGTAGAGCTCAAAAGTGTATGTATGTGTTTCTGCAGTGGCTGGCATTAGCGCTGGAGAACTCGTAGAGGGACTAGTAGTNCTCGTAGAGGGACTAGTAGTAGCAGATTTTAAAGCACTAGTGAAAACTAGTGGAAGCAGGCTTCTGCAGACAGTGCCAATTGCACAACTGTCTATACCGTACGCCATTGTGTTTATACGGAGGACAAGGGCGGCGGCGGCAACGACGTTTGCTTTATTAGAGAGCCGCTCTAACTAAATTAAAATATTTAAATTGTGTTCATTCTCTCTCTCTTTTGCATAGTTGCTGCTCTTTTCAATTCTGTTTGGCTGGTGTTAGTCTCTCGTTTTCTT
>NW_016206274.1:0-2132 GCF_001687245.7 Rhagoletis zephyria
AGTATCACATGTATGCGTAGTCCAATTCACGAAATCATTTCAACGATCTGAGTAAAAACTAATTACATAAACTCTATTTCGCGTTAATTGTAATCATGAAATGGTGTTCATTCATTCAGTTTCTACTCAAACGCATGAAATGATTTCATGAATTGGCCTACGCATAATGGTAGTAAATTACGGAATGAATTACAACAAACACATCCTTTTGACATAATGCAAGCCCAGAACGTTGGTTCAAATGAATCCGCAATCAAGTTGGACGGTTTGTCCACAAGCATTGCAATTTTGCGAGCAGTTTCTTTGTAAAATCTCATTTTTAAAATTTCATAGTTTCGGCTTACATTTATAAAATTCAACGAAAGCACGTACCTATTTCGGCTGAGTTATCCATTTTCGGTTATTTAGTGTACAAAATAAACGCAAATTAAATGAGTTTGTACAACATGGCCATTCATGTAGCGATAAGTTGTACAACTTGCCAGAAAATCCAAATTTTTGGATCTTTCATACAACCAAGACATAAATTCATTCAACAGGTCCACAAACGGTGCAATCTAGAGCAAAATAGCACCAAGTTGAACCAACGGTCGCTACGTTTATGGCTTTCTTTAAGAAACATCGGGCGAAAATTTCAACTGCTCCTGTAACACTACCTTATATAAGTTGGCCTTACTATCATCCTCACATATCGCACTCCGTCTTCAAAAGAGTCACAACTCAAAATTTGGCCTTTTTGAAATTATGCGCTAAAAATGTACTCAGAGCTTTTATTCACCTTTCAGCAAAAGCTGGTGCAAATTTCTGTTATAATTTGTTAAAAAAAACCTAAGGTAAAGTGGCCCTTTCCCATATGATTAGCATGTGCTAATTGAAGACGGTGTGCGATATATTGCTTGGTAGCGGCAGAGCTGAAATGCGCAATGAGTATATATATGTATACATACATACGTGCATTCAAACATACATATATACATATGTAGGTACTCGTACCCGTCATGCGTCGCTTTATTTCTTTTTTCCCCTTCCCTATACTACCTATATCTTCCTTCTCACTCATGTAACGTTTTCAGTTTTAAAAATTTCACTCTCCATTTTTGCCATACCGCCGAATAAGAAGTTTCACTTCACAAACTGCATAGGGTTGGTCGTATGAATGCCCTCCTAGTCACCGGTTCGGAGTCTTTTCGATTGCTGAGTATGAGGCCTTATGTTGGACAAAAGACGGAGTGTAAAGGAAATGGGGGAAATTTGCCTACATTTAAAGAAGATATCTAATAAAGTAACCGATGAAGACTCGCATTCCGCTTACGCTCTTCTCCCAAACCCGCTGGCAAACTCAAATTAAGGTTAAAATTTAAAAACGAATTAATAAAATTTTCGCAAAATCTATAAAGGTCCCTTTATTAAAAACAAAAAAAACACTGTGCGACATTTATTATTTTACACCCTGTGTATGATAAGATATTAATAGCTGGAAAAAGTAGAATAAAAGAAGTATATAAAAAATAAGCTTTTCCATATATTTTTTTTCTTTGGGAGTACATTGCAATAAAAAGGAGTACGTGTACTCCCAAAAGCAGTACGTCTGGTAACCCTGCTTGAGAACGGCTTCACCGAATTGAACCAAATTTATGCGGCACATTCGAGCTATCATGCAGGTGGTTTATGTGAAGTTTGCTTGAATTCGGAAAAGGGGGCGTGGCGCCTTATCATGCAGATGGTTTGTGTGAAGTTTGCCCAAATTCGTAAAAGGGGGTGTGGCACCTCCCATACTAACTAAAATTTTTATTTTTTATATCTCTTGAAATATTTGTGGTAGAGTACTGGAAATTGTTATAATTCCATACTCATGGAGAAAAATGGGCGGTATTGGAAAAGAGGGCGTGGCACCTCCCATCTTATATATAAAAAATAAAGGCAAGATTTCAACCAAATTTATACGGAACAGTCGGGCTATTATGCGGAAGATTTGTGTTAAGTTTCCCCGAATTCGGAAAAGGGGGCGTGGCACCACCCATACCAACAAAAATTTTCATCTGGTATATCTCTTGAAATATTTGTGGTAGATTACTAGAATTGGTGGTAATTCTCTAGGGTGGGGTAACAACCCCTAAAAAAGGCGCGGAAAA
>NW_016206275.1:0-1344 GCF_001687245.7 Rhagoletis zephyria
AAGGAGACCAATCAGGCTACCGTCAAATCGCTTGCCATTGTCGTTTCTTCTGAACCACTGACAGTCATTGAGGGGTTCCTCAACAAAAAGTTCTTCTTTTTTCATAATCATACTATCGCTGGACTGGTGACCAGTCCGCCTAGCGGCCTACTACCTCCCTTATTTCCAGTGCACCGTTTCACCGCCTGGAGCTGCCTGCAATTTGCCGACGAAAAAAATCAGCTGAACTCTGCCACCATCCACCAGATCATGACCACCTTTCCTCGGTTGGCTGAGCTAACATTTATTGAAAAGAACAAAAAATCGTTTAACCATCTTCTGGAGATGCTGCACGCCGAAAGGCCGTGGCGATGTCAACTGACCAAGCTCAAAGTAATCAGCAACATAGACCAAAGACTAGATTCAAATGATGTATCGATGTTGGGGGCACTCTTTGCCTCCATCAACGGCCTGCCCGCTCTCCAGTACCTGACGCTAAGGAACGTTCCGCTGCACACCTACCCATTGCCCATTCTGGCTCAGCTGAAGGAGATCAACATCGAGGGAAACACACTTCTGTCTTGGGGTTTGTCTACTTTTATACGCTCTCTGCAGCAGTATGTTTCCAGCAATGCTGAATGGCTTCGAGTAAACTTGCTCACTCCTTTTGACACGGTCCCCATTAGCAAGCTCCTCTACCATCTCAGTGTACCCCTTCGCCGATGTTTCACTTGTCTGAGCGGTGACCACTTGTGGAGTTTAACTGACAATGCTCAGTTTTTTAAGCCCCTGACAGCCTTTCCCAATCTCACCTCTCTCAAACTGTCAATGTCAACTATAAGTATCACAACGGCTTTCTCGTTTCTTGCCCAGCTGCCTCAACTAGTGCAGCTCAGTTTAAATATCTACTGGAGCCCTAGTTTACAGGACGAGCTACCTCCGTCCCCGCCTCCCCGTGCCCAGTTGTTTTCGGTTAAGTGGCTGCACGTGAGTTTGGTTCTCACCTTCCATTCGCAGCTGCATTGGCTCAATCTGCCCGTAACGGTGCCCAATGTGCAGGAGATCAGTCTGGACCTTCTGTCTTGCAAAATTTGCAATTATTCTCGTACCGGACCAGTTTTTAGCTCTTCATCTCGCCGTTGTCTTCGCATTCACCTGCGACTGCTCATGGACCTCACCGGCACTCCTTCTCATCGCATTGCCTGCTTCGACAATGAAGATCAGCAGATCTCCGCTGAAGAATTACTGGCCGAAGAGCAGTAAAGTGTTACTGTTTGGCTAAATTATTTTAATAACATTTGATTTCTTTTTCTTTTCACCAATAAATTGTCGTTCTCAAATACTGGTAAACATATTTTTTTTTAC
>NW_016206275.1:1354-2135 GCF_001687245.7 Rhagoletis zephyria
CCTTTCCTTCTTCTTCTTTTCCTTTTTGTTACCTTCTCTTTTCTTTTTTTTGCTATGGGCGTTTTTGCTGCCTCTTCTCCTTTTCCATCTGTTCCCTCCTTATGTTGGTCTCTCCGTGGACAAGTTGGGTGACGACGAGAAGTTCAACAAGGCGGTCAAGAGAGAGGAAGGTGTTGAGGCAGCAGCGGAGAAGTGAGTTTTTTAACAAACATTTTGCTGAACATCTTCTCCACAACGTTATGGCTGGGTAGGGCGTATTGAGCAGGTGAGCAGTCATAGCCGCCGGAAAGCGGACTGCAGAACAGGGCAAGCCGATCCAAAGAGATGACACATACTAACACATGTGAGTCACCAATTTTAGAATTTTTCTGCAGTAACATTGAAACTTTTAGAACATTTTTTTGTAATTTTTGTTTAGAAAAAAATTTCTTTTTTAAACAAAAACTCTGCNCTGCTATAAATGACTGATGATTCAGCGACCAAACGGGATACAGAAAAAACTGCTGCTGTTTGCTGACGCGTCTAGTTTTAACTTTTGCTTTTCTCAACTTCTGAAAAACTTCTGCTGATCATCATCATCATCATCATCATCTGGACTACTTACCCCCGTTCTGAACTTAGCAAAGTTAAGCTCTCTTCGTTGTACAGCAACAACAGCAACCGTACTAGAGTATTTGGCTGAGAATAACATGGCGGCAACCAATGGAATGAAGCTCGCTCTCCTGGCACTCCTGCAGTTTCTCCTTCAACTACTTCTTTTTGTCAATTCTTTACTAGGAGG
>NW_016206276.1:0-2132 GCF_001687245.7 Rhagoletis zephyria
ATCCATGTTCAGGGAAGTAAGATGTTCTTGAGACGAAGAGAAGATCTTCAGGAGGAGAAAAGATTGAAGATGAAGCAGCACAAGTTGAAACACGTTGCTTGAGCGTCACGCAAGTGAGTGTGTGAGCAGCAAAAAGTGTTTTGTTTTGTGTGGCAAACTGTTCATATACAGCGTGNAAAAGATTGAAGATGAAGCAGCACAAGTTGAAACACGTTGCTTGAGCGTCACGCAAGTGAGTGTGTGAGCAGCAAAAAGTGTTTTGTTTTGTGTGGCAAACTGTTCATATACAGCGTGTTAAGATACCAAATATATTTGGGAAAGAATGTGCTCAAAAATATAATTGGGAATTTTTGTTCAAATATATTTGTCAAAAAATATTTGATAATGATATTTCAGAAAAAAACTTTTACTGAAATATGTTTTAGAAGTTTCCAAATGTAGTTGGCAAACTCGCTTTTTTGCCAAATATATAACACACCATTTTTTAGAGTGTAATCAAAACTACAAAATATTTTGCTTATCCCTTGCATACGGTCGTAGTACGATTTTTTAACTTTGGTTTAAAACTTTGATCAAAATTTTAAGTACTCTAGAAGTTGAGTTATAAAATTTAAAAAAACCAAAAATTTTTATAGAAATTATATGAGAACCAATAAAATATAAAATTCAACTCATTCTCACCTTAATAAAATTTTAACACTACTGCTTGTGCCATCGGATAGCAAAATAGACTACAGTACAAATATTTTTTTAAAAATTAACAAAAGAATAAAAAAGTATTATTTTTATCTGATTTAAAACGTATTTTTGTTTGTCAACGGGGACATTTTTAAATTGCAAACAATTATATATTTTTTGCAAAGTAAACAATTAATTAAAAATCAACTTTGTATTTTTAGTTTAAATTTGATAATTGCCAATATCATTTCATAGTTTGAGCAAATATTTAAATGTTGAACAGAACAAAAACTTTACAAAAACCAACAATCGAAATTTGCATGTGAACACTTTATTACTGTCAAATTAAAGCTCAAGTTTTGAATGTAAATGGAAAAATAATGAAAATAAACCTACTCAAATAATGCAAGAAAAATGAATACTATTCAAAACTAAACTTATTTTAAAGTTCAATTCATTTAAAAGTTTTAAAACACTTTTAAAACACTTTTATTTTTGAGCAAATAATCAATTATTATTTTTAAAAACTGTATTTATATTTTTAAACAACTTTTTAATAGCTTGAATTAGTTTGTTTTTTGAGTTAATTTATATTTAAAAATTAATATGAACACTAACTTTTTTTGCATGTTTTCTAAAAGTTATCTTAAAGGCTTTTGAACTAAATTAATCAAATCTAATAAATTGTAAAGGTAGTTAAGTGAATTTCATAAATGCACAAAATTGAGAAAAGTTTAAAAAGTTGCGGTAAAAATAAACAATTTTCAAAATGTTTTGCGTGCAAGGTACGCTCTAGTATTTTTTGCAAAGGCAGATAATGAATCGTTTTCTCATTTTGAGTGATTCTAGTGAAAAATTAATATTGGCAAAGTACATTAGCAAAGAGCTCGCCAATGGCACCCAATGGCCAGTGTTCCGTTTATAATATTAAATACAAAGTAGGACTTGCTTCTGACAGTTAATTATCGACAATATGAGAATGTTGTATCTGGTTCTAGTAATACTTTAGCTACACCACTCATCTAAACATTTTTTAGCTTTATCCCCTAAATTTAGAGCCAAACACGCAATAAACACACACGAACTAAACACGCACAAACAAAGTAAATAGCAGAGTAAAAAGTTAACAGTGGAAAACCATGTAAGCCTTAAAATAGACAAAAATCTTTAAGAAACTGTTAAGCTCTTGGGAATTTGAAATGGAAAAATGTCTGTTCTGTAAAAACAACATTGATTAAAATTGAAAATAACTTTAATATGATCAAATAAGAAAATGTTTTTAACATATTTGACGAGAGCTAATATAAGTTAAAACAATAAAAGCTCATCTTTTGGTAAACAATTTAAAAAATTAAAAAATAAAAAAAAATTTTTTTTAGTTTTACTAATTAAAATATTTTAATTTTGTACAGTTTACATATTAACTTTTTTGTTTTAGGTTTGTTTATTCAGCT
>NW_016206277.1:0-2132 GCF_001687245.7 Rhagoletis zephyria
GCACGGAATTAGCATACGACTTAATTCAGTTCGTACTGCAAAGTTCGCTGAAGAAATCAAAGATGAAAATCTTTGCCAACTCCAAAAACAAAAAAAAAAACTGAATTGCTTAAAAATTCGCATAAAAAGTTAGTTGGCCATTTTTTTTGAAATGCAAGTGAAAAACAAAAACACACATAAATGGACTAAAATTTGAAGCCAAGGCCAAGTTAAACAAGTATTTCGCAAGAAAAAGCGGAAGTAAGTTTTTTAGAAGTTCAGTATCCTCTTTGCCCACACAAAAACTCCTTTAGAAAACTGTAAGGATTTTGTCAATCCTGCCAAAATTTGTGTGTTTGCTTTGGAAGACAGTTTGCTTCATACATATCTAAGTATTTTACAGCTTCTTTTGCATTTTTTTATACTAAGTTTCTTTTTCAAGGAAACTTTACTGGCGGAAAGTTGTACGCGAACTTACTCGTAATGTCATTTACATATTTTTATGTTTTTCGTTCGACTTGCCTAAGTGTGCTTAAGTACTTAGGAAATAGAAAATAAAAAGCTATTTTTTGAACGGAATTTTATTAAATACTTTAAAAGGATAACGTGTTGCCTAAAATATGTATCATAAATCGACCCCCTTTACCAGATTTATTTAAATTCTTTTAATAATGTTTGGTACACAGACGTTTTCTATAGTAACTGCCTAAGCTTAGATATTTAAATTAATTTATTTAATTTCGTTAATTTTCAGTAGCAAACTATCTTGGAAAAAATAGACTTACTTGTGTTTGAGTTGTTATGTATGTGCGCGAACAGACTTCTTTCTGCACTCGGCAATACACATTTTGGTTACCTTTTCGATTACCTTTTTTCTATTAAAAATTTATTATTTGATAGGTACATATAATTTTTCCGAATATTTGACCTTTACAATTTTATAAACCACAAACATTTACCACATTATACAATTACTTAAACAATAACTATAATAATACAAAAAGTGTATGAACCTATTAGCTCCACAAACGAGTTATAATTTATTCATTATCGATTATTTCACCTGAAATGTAGTTGAATTTTGCAACTCACCAAAAACAAAATAATAACTTACGTTTCCACAGTTAATACGCCTATATTTATGCTTCGAACAACTGTTTGCAAAGTAGTGAAATAGAAGCTGGGGGCCGGCCAACAAAGTGTGTTTGTTTGATGACTTACGAGGGTGACTAAACAAGTCTATAGATTTCGCAACACTTATGTCTTTTTAGTTTATCTAATATTTCAAAAGCTACATTTATGACCCAGCGAATTCGCATCGTGCGATGTAATAAAAATTGCTACCAGTGAATAATAACACAAATTCTTATTGCGGTATTAATGGCCACACCATAAACATTACCATATGAATTACTATAATAGGTAGTTGGGAGCCCTTTTAATTGCATCGCATAGTTGCTTCTTGGCTTCACGTTAAGTGTCATTTGGCTATAGTGGCGCTAAAGAAACGTAGAACGGTTAATTCTGAGTGGTATACACCCATTTTTATTGGCAGCAATTTTAGAAAAATGGAGAAAACCAACGAAAAACGACAAATGGTATTTCATTGAGCTTTCACACACCTCATGTAACAAATGATTTTTTTAAGCACTCAAAGCATCGAATTGTTGATTCATCTGCCATGCAGTCCTGATTTGTTCATTCAAATTTAAGGTATGTGTTCTCATCAGGGCCGGCCGCTGCAATTCATCTTTTTTTGGGGGGGTTTTATGTAAAGTCATTCGTAATAACCAAGAATATAATTTTTTTTGAGTATTCAGAATATTGTATTAATTGTGGATATAATTTAGCAAAACTCAAAGAAAAGTCACGTGCAATTTACCGAGATAATAACTAGATATAGAGTCAACATTAACATCCAGATTGCGATGAATATTGAGAAAAACTAGCCAACACTAAGTGCTCGTTCTCTGCCCATGGCTGCACATTAGCATGCGCTTTATTTTTTGTTAAGTTACAAATCAAGACTCCGCATATAAATGTTCCTTTAGTCATAAAAAACGTGCCCTGCGAAAGATTTTTAAAATCGGACAACGGGAAAATACAATTTTATACCCGAGCGCACTTGTGCACAAGGGTATATTAATTTTGTT
>NW_016206278.1:0-2132 GCF_001687245.7 Rhagoletis zephyria
AGCAGTCCATTTCTGTCTCCGTTCTTTGCTCTCGTCTTTTAGTCTGTGTGCCACTATTGCTGCGGCAGCCGCCGCCGATCAGTCGTGATTCAGCAGGTGACGATTGATAGATCTGACTGGCGCGGTAGAAACGGAGAAAATGCTCTACGCCGTAACCGAAAACCCTTAGCGCCACAGTTGTGGCGGTGGGGCAGTGTCCTCTGTGCTCTGCACACAGTCTCTCTGTTGTCTTCTCGTTGTTGTTCGGCAATGGTGCGCTCGGTGCAAATCAAATTTAATTAAGCATCTCGATTGCTTTCTCCACTTGCTCACTCACTATCAGTTGCTGCACACTCTCTGCAATCAAGTCGAAGGCTCTAGAGAAAAAGTCTGAATTTGAGTGCTGCTGCTGCTGCTTCACCGATGGCGGCGGCAGGTGTTTTGGCGCCATTAGCCAAGCTATAAGCCCCGCACTCACTACACATTGCACCAATGAGAGCGCCAAAATGAGTGGTGGGCACTGGACGCCGCCGCCGCATTCTGCCCTTCTGCTTCTCATGATAACTATCGGATATATTTTTGTATCCCCCTTTTTCTTTCTTTTTATTCTTTTTCTCCACTTGTTGCCATTGTTCAGCAGCAGCAGCCCAGTGAGTCTGTGAGTCATCTGACATTGCATTCCCGACAACCTTTCGGATTAGTTAGTTGCTGAGGGGGCACTGTTTGCTTTGTCTGCCCTTCTCACACCGACGGTGACCACTTGCTTGCCACAATCATTGCCTGGGATCGTGCCCTGACCGAGTCGGGTGTTGACCACAGCTGACGGCTATTTTAATGCGTCCAAAGAATGTTTGGTTAGACTTTCTCCTACTGCTGCAGCTAATGGTGCCCGCGATGTGTTTTCATTACCGGTCCTCGAACTTTGTGCCCTTCTTCCAACCGCAGCTACTACTATTCGGGTGCGTGCTACACACTGTGGTGCACAGTTTCTGTTGTCGCTTATCTGCTCTTTCTCCGGATGCCTCTCTCAGTACTGGGTGACTTCAATTTGATTAATGCACTTGCTTCACTGGTGATAGCCACTCTTTTTGTGGCTAATGCTGCCAAATGTGTTCACACATTTTGTGTTCACTTGGATCTAGATTAGTGCATCTAATTCGATTGATGTTAGCAACTCACGAATGAATTCATTNTTTGATTAATGCACTTGCTTCACTGGTGATAGCCACTCTTTTTGTGGCTAATGCTGCCAAATGTGTTCACACATTTTGTGTTCACTTGGATCTAGATTAGTGCATCTAATTCGATTGATGTTAGCAACTCACGAATGAATTCATTTTTTTTCTCTCTCTCTCTCTCTCTCTCTGTTTTATCCCTGCTCACTGCGCCACCAGACTTTCACTTGCCGACATCTAACACTGCCATCTCAACGTTTGATGGCATTAATTGTAGGAATCACACTGTCTGCAAATCAGCTCAATGATAGTAGCTCGCTAATGAAGCAATCGGTATTGCACGAATTCATAAATAAATCATCGACAACTCGCTCCTCTTGGGCACATATCTCTGCCACTGCCGCTCTATCAGTTGTACTGCTTGTGCTACCAAAATGAAGTGAACAATTAACTGGTCGCAGCCGCACCACTGTCGGCTGGCTTTATTTAATTGGCTCGCTAATATGGCGCTTTTAGCATCTCGTTTGAGACTTCTGTGCAGAGGAAGGCGCAGACACGTCGCAGTGGACTAACTTCACTGCTGCAGCAACAGCAGACACTGCTGAGACTTCTTCTTCTTTGCAGTGTCTGCTTCGTGTGGAAGTGCGTGCGGGCATACAAGTGCACACCTCACCTGCCGATGCAGTCAGTGGTCATGATTTATGAAGCGCCACGATTCCGCCTTGCTGCCACTGGCTGCAGGCAGCTGTCTGTGCAGAGTGTCGACACTGGCTCCACTTTGCTCCGGCTAGCATCCGTGCCTAGATGTGGCTTCAGCAGCGTTTGCGGCCTTTTTTCTGCCAATGGTTGTTGATCTTTATGCCCTTTTACTCTCTCATTGGCACTCACATTCACTTTCAGCACCAAATGACTAACGACTGGTGACTACACGCTCTTTTGGGAACATTGGTTTTGCATTTATAGTTTTTTGTTTTTGCA
>NW_016206279.1:0-2132 GCF_001687245.7 Rhagoletis zephyria
AAAAAACTTATTTGTTTGAGTGCCCATATAGCTATTTCGCTTAGTGTAGATAACTTTGTTCAGGTATTTAGCATAGACACTGACGCATACATACATACATACATATGTAGGTACATGCGAATGCAAATACATGGCATGTATACAATTACAGCAAACATTTAAGGAAAAAGCATTATGCGGTGGCGATTTTATTAAACTGTTACTGTTGCTCGCTTACTAAGTTAGTTTGGCTTCTTTGTACTTGATGAGTGGGGAGAGGGGAGCCTGCTGTTTTGTTGGATATACATACATATATTCTTTAGGTATTGCTGACCATTGTTTGTTGTTGTGAGCGTTCCTGTTTCTTGCCGTTACATTACCAATGCTTTGCTTGCTTACAACATAAACGATGGCCGCTTAGCGATTTGGTTTGCTGTGCTTTGCTCTGATTCGATAAAATATTTTTTCTGTTGTGGAATTGTCAATTTTTATATGTAGGTTACACAACGTTTGGAATATAGAAATGTAAATANATATAAAGTAGTGTAGTAGTTAATTTAAAATAACAAACCTACAAATAATCTTTCCTAAACCTCTTTAGTTTGATACCAATATTTTACTATTCAATTTATCTTATCAGTTAAATTAAATTAAAATTTTCAAAGAGGTGGCAACCATCTACAAAAATATTTTCAGCTATAAGCCTTCTCAAACCTCTTTCTTTTGACAGCCATATTGCAATATTTATTTTTCTGATCAATTTACTTAAAGTGCAATTTTCAAACAGTGTGCAACTCTTTAATTTTTTACTTTCCTTATTTCAATTTAGACCTCTAGAAATATATCGGTCAAATTTGCATTCAATTCCATGTATTACTTTTCAAGTGATTCGAGTACAAACATACAGTCAAACGGACAGACAGACGAAAATTCCAAAAATTGTTGATTAGGCTTCTGTTGCTCTAACAAAGAGCCCCCATATTAGTTTTTCTTTAAAATCTATAATATACAGACATCGGCCTGTTACAATTTTATTATATGTATGTATAGATAATGAAGGTGAAATCTTTACTGTATTTCTTATTAATCAAACTCAAACATAAAAATCAAGTGCTTCGTCTACATGTTAAAATCCAGGTAATTATAAAAGGGAACTAGTGGCTATTCTATATGCCGATGATCTTATTAACTACCTTGTTATGCTCCAGACTGCAGATAGACTCGAATTTAGTTGTAGATTTGTGTGCCGAGAAGGTCAATACACCAAATGAAGTCCATCATCATCCCATTCGTCAAAAGAAGAAAGGTCAACCTCACCAATCCTAAATTTTGAGGGACGGAGACGGAGTTCTAGCTAGAAGCAAAATATCAAGGCGTAACACTAGTTAAAATACTCAACTGGACCACACATCTCTCAACGGTTACCAATAAAGCTGCTAAGGTATTATATGCTTGCCAAAGACTGCAAGGTAAAAGTTGGAGAAGGTTCCGGAGATTCCGAAATCGAATCAGAAGGGTGTCAAAACCGAAAATCACATCTGTAGCACTATCTAGTGGCCAACATAGAAACAAATAAGCTCCGGCATCACGCGGAGTAATCTCTACCACTTGATCTGTGAGGCTGTCACAGAAGTCATGCGGATATGTCCAACAGGGGCGCTTGGAAGCAGCACATGCATACTATCTCTAGCCATACTCAGCGAGAAGAGGCTGATTGGAGTGCTCAGACTCAGAGAATGGAATGTGAAAGTGGTGATTGCAGAGATCATCTGGGTATCCTAAAACCATTCACCAAAGCTATCATTTATTAACTTTAATAATTTCTTTGTTAATTTCTGCTGCAAAATCGAGTTTAAAAATCCATTGAGTATGCCACGCGAAAATTCCGTAGTTCAAAAGTGGTTCTGTTCGTATTGGGAACAAGTCGAGAGAAGCGTTTCAAGTTGGCACAACTAACTTTAAGCGGACTAAAGCATTCTGAAATCTATATATCTTGGAACTTTTGGAACCAAGCTCCCTTGACCTTAGTCCTTTTGATTAATGGGCATGGAGAGATTGTCACAGTGGAGTCCAAAAAACATATTCTTAGTAATCTTGGCTTTCAAAAAAAAAAAAAAACAGGGATCAAATAAGTAATGAACAATATACATATT
>NW_016206280.1:0-2131 GCF_001687245.7 Rhagoletis zephyria
GGGTGGACAACGAAAGCAAGGGCGCCCACGAACAAAATGGAAGGACCAAGTGCAGAAGGACCTGCTGCACTCGGGATGAGGAACTGGCGCCAATTTCCACAGGATAGAGGCAATTGGAGAAGCTTTTTAGTCCTGGCCCAAACCGACAAACGGTTACACTGCCAAATACGAAGCAGAAGTAAATAGATCTGGAGCCTACATCCTTGAAAGGCTTTAGGCTCAGGGCACCGAGTCACACTAATGTTCATTTCTAAGCATTTTTTACAAATGAGAATTTTGTATGTACATAACTACAAGTGAATAAACATTCTATGTAAAATATAGGTAAATTTTTATGTATGTACACATATTTGTATATATATACATACATATGTATGTAAAAGCGTACATATGTACATAAGATCTATACTAGTAATAACACAAAATTAAAATAATTAAATACGAGTAAAATAAACGAAATAAAAAAAGATAGAGAATCAAAACATGAATTAGCCTAAGAACGTTGCATTGCAGAAATGATTATATTTCATATTCAAGGTTAACAACACAAATTGATAAAACCAGATTTTTGAGCAGACGGTAAAGGTCGAGTCAGACGGCTGTGCATTTACATACATATGTATGTTTGTATGTGTTATCAAAAGATTAAAATAAAAAGCTGTATAAATTTGTACAAATGTAGCGAACGTGTGATCCGGGCTTAACACAAAATTTAGTAAAAAACAAAACCGACTTCAAATCTCATATAAAAATTTAGAAGTACCGTTAATTTTTTCATGATCCTAAGAAAATGCACTAACTATTGAATAAATTACATGTAGAGTTGAATAAATTTTGCATTTTAATATNCGGTGACGTCTTTCCATCTTTTTAATTTTCAGTTTTTTCTCTTTTCTATACTAATTAAAAATTCAATTCGATACAATGGTATTAGCGGTAAAAATTTTATTTTTAAATAATTTATCATTTAATTTATTTATGAATGCATTTTAAAGCAAAAAAAAATATAAAAATCATAAACAGCAACTTCAAAAGCCGGTTTTCCGTCACTGGCTTCACATCTGCTTCAATACTTACAGACCTACACATGTATATTTAAATATTTACATACATATGTATACATGTATGTTTTCATAAATATTTATATTTTACTGCCTATATTGTAATTTAGTATTTAGCGTTAAGTTTAGTTTGACGCTTGCATAATTAATTAATTAAAGGGGAAGCAAACACAAAAGTAGAATACTCGCTTCATAAAAAAAGATTCAAAACTTGAATTATGCCACATGGTGACACAATTTAATTTTATTTTAAATATAATTTGTTTTTTTTTATTTTTTTGATTTTTTGATATATTTAATTTTCTATTTTTTTATAATTATTTTTTTTATATATATATATATTTTTTTTTATATCTTGGAATAATCGAAATAGAAATTAATCTGCATTTCCTTGAATAAGCTAGAAACAGGTGTTCACATATGTATACAGACTTGCAAGATATTCAGGGAACTCTAACCTGACTATAACAGGACGATCAGATCAAGGATAAGGAAGGTATTCAGAAAAGTAGCAACCATGTGACAAGAATAGGACTTCCTTCTAATAGAACTTTTTGCAACTGTCAACTAGATTTAGGTAATCAAGTATCCAGCATTTTCTTTATGAATGTCCCGACCATGCATATATTAGATTTAATACACTAGGAAGGCACATACTTAGTAAGACAAATAGAACTTTCTGTAGCTGCGGATACCATTCATCCATTTCATTTTCAGATCATTAATTTAATCCGCATTTAAATGGCCAATACTGGCTAATCCTGAGGACTATATGGAAATAATAGCAAACCTGCGCCGATTTTACTGAAACTTGACATCCTTAGGAATATAGAAAATTATGAAATTTGTTAAATATGGGATAATTTCCACGCCCTGCACTCTTGTGGGCGGTAACATTAAATTTCATCTGATTTCGATAAAATTTAGTTTGTACTATCTCTTTATTTAGAAAACCCTAAATATAAAATATGGGGAGGGTTTGGATCACTATAACGTCTAAAACTCGCAAAAAATGTGAGCCCAGTCAGTAAATGTGATGGAATTGCGGTTAATTTTTATTTCCTGCTTTC
>NW_016206281.1:0-2131 GCF_001687245.7 Rhagoletis zephyria
GACCAAGAACGGCGGCGGCGGCGGCGTGGCCCGGCGGCGTATACCTCTACAGCAAATACAATACGGTGTTGTCAGTGACAGCTTTTGNTCAGTGGCCCAAGTTATGCAAAAAAAAACTCCTTTTAAAAATGTAATTTTCATTTCGTAAAATAGTGTTTTTATACGAGTAGTATTTAGTTCCTTCAAACGATGTATTTCAATGTGCATACAATATGAAAATTTTGTACAAAATTCCTTAGGCGCCGAACGCCGCCGCCGCCGCCGCCGCGCCGATATTTTCGTAACTCGGCGGCGGCGCGTATGAAATGACCAAGAACGGCGGCGGCGGCGGCGTGGCCCGGCGGCGTATACCTCTACAGCAAATACAATACGGTGTTGTCAGTGACAGCTTTTGTTGACATTCCCTTTTGTTTGTTTACATTTTTGTTGTTGTCTTTTAGGCTTCAGTGACATGCACAGAAGTTGGCTGCATTTTATTTATGTCAATGGACACGACACTTTCTAAAACACAGCTGATTTCGAACAACTGCCACTGCGTTATTGCATTTTGGGCTTTAAAAAGTTGAAATTGGTAAAAAATATAAAAATGTTTGCAACTTTCTTTTTTAGTAAGTTTGTTTGCTTCTGGAAGCATTGATCCATCCTTTGCAAGGCCCAGTAATCAGCGGTTGTGCTGCTGAGTTGGGCGAACGTTCCAAAAGCTGTTATTCAATCGGTTGTTTTGTATGGAAAAAGGTTTCACATGCAAATAGATTTTAACAATTTATAATTTGTGTGATAAAAAATTTGAAAAATTTAACATTTTCGAGACTAATTGAGAATAATTGAAAAAAAAATCGAATCAACTGCTCTACTGATACTACCCGTTCAATGTGCCTTGGGAAACTACTTTTATTTCGGAATAAAAAATATTTGACCAAGTTTAACTCGAAAAAAAAATAACTGTAATGTTCGGTCCCTTCAATATTTGCATTCGCATGAGATCCGCATTGATTTAGGCAAATGCGAATGTTAAAATTAATGCGGAAGCTCCGCGGTTGCGAATGCGAATATTCGCAACAACCCTGATATGAATATCAGTCCGCCAGAATAAATTGTTTAAATCCCTTTTCAATAAAATATAGACCGATTTGAAGGATATAACTTCGTCAAATCTAGAAATGTTATCTCCGATAAATAGGGGCGGTGGAACATTTCGCATACGCTACGCTATACCTATAAATATATGTATACACGTTAGAGTCTAACGCATACTCTACGCTATACATCTATGAGTACGCTATACATATATAAGCCCACCAGAATAATTTTTTTTAATCCCTTTTCAATAAAACATAGACCGATTTGAAGGATATTACTTCGTCAAATCTAGAAATGTTATCTCCGATAAATATTCGCGGTGGAACATTTCGCATACGCTACGCTATACCTATAAATATATTTACGTTAGAGTCTAACGCATACTCTACGTTATACATCTATATGTATATAAGTCCGCCAGAATAAATTGTTTAAATCCCTTTTCAATAAAACATAGACCGTTTTAAAGGATAACTTCGTCAAATCCAGAAATATTATCTCCGATAAATAGGCGCCGTGGAACATTTCGCATACGCTACGCTATACCTATAAATATATATACTTTAGAGTCTAACGCATACTCTACGTTATACATCTATATGTATATAAGTCCGCCAGAATAAATTGTTTAAATCCCTTTTCAATAAAACATAGACCGTTTTAAAGGATAACTTCGTCAAATCCAGAAATATTATCTCCGATAAATAGGCGCCGTGGAACATTTCGCATACGCTACGCTATACCTATAAATATATATACTTTAGAGTCTAACGCATACTCTACGTTATACATCTATATGTATATAAGTCCGCCAGAATAAATTGTTTAAATCCCTTTTCAATAAAACATAGACCGTTTTAAAGGATAACTTCGTCAAATCCAGAAATATTATCTCCGATAAATAGGCGCCGTGGAACATTTCGCATACGCTACGCTATACCTATAAATATATATACGTTAGAGTCTAACACCACATCTCCTCATCAGACTTCTTTTTTCTAGAAGCTCAGTGGTTAACGCTTCTGACTTTGAACATTGATTACGCAGGTTC
>NW_016206282.1:0-2131 GCF_001687245.7 Rhagoletis zephyria
TGATGATGATGATGATGCTGGCAAGGAGAGCGTGAAGCAATCGCACACGCACACACTCAATGATCACACTGCCGGCAAACAACTGGACACACACTGGCGCGTGGACAGCAGCACATATAACACAGTGATCATCTCGGTCATCATCATCATCATCAATGCAAGTTGCAAGTTGGTAGGTGGGGGTGTTCAGGTGGGGGTGTGTCCCCTGAAGTTGTGTGACAAAACAAAACAAAAAGATCACCACGTACTCTCTAGTATGTTGTTGAAGGTAAAAGATGGCAACGTGTCTCTATTACACACACGCACACCGGGTGTCTTCTCACAGAGGAGGACACCAAACAGTTGTTGGTGGGGAAGAAGAACACAAAACTGAAACTCGTCAGGATCAAGTGCAATTACTTTGCCGATGATGATGACGATGACAAATCAGACACACACACACACTCTTGGGTGCGTGGCTAAGAAGGAGGAGGTGGTGGCGTTGGTGATAGTCGTCGTCGACAGTGGTCGTTGGAACGTGCCGGCACAACAGAAGAAACTGTGCAGGACGCTGTGTGTGCAATGCTGCTGCCGCCTATGCTGCCTTTGCCTACGCTGGACAGACAATCGACAACGTGGTTTTCGNCAGGACGCTGTGTGTGCAATGCTGCTGCCGCCTATGCTGCCTTTGCCTACGCTGGACAGACAATCGACAACGTGGTTTTCGCTTTCTTGCGCGCACAGAGTGTGCCCAGCAGCAGCCTATGAGTGTGCTGAGTGTGCTGGCGCGCATGTTCCCTGTGCAACGCCGGCTCTGCCTCCNTTCGCTTTCTTGCGCGCACAGAGTGTGCCCAGCAGCAGCCTATGAGTGTGCTGAGTGTGCTGGCGCGCCGCGCGCATGTTCCCTGTGCAACGCCGGCTCTGCTGCCTCTACACAGCGCGGTGATGAGTTGGAGCTGCTGCTGCTGCTGCCTCTCTTATCGTGATTCAACGAGCACAGAAGAAAGAGGAAAGGAAAGGAAAGAGGAGATGAGAGGGGAGAAAGAGGAAAGGTGGTGGTGGTGGTGGTGGTGGTCCTTTACGATTTGCCGGGTGTGCTTTTAAAAGCCTGCAAGAAGAGTGAAGACTGGGAGAGAAAGCAATCTCGCAGGCTGGGAGAAGAGAAGGGCAGGCTTATCTTTTGCCTCTCTTTCTCTCCCTTCTGGGTTTCAACTTCGGCGCGGGGCACTATCGCCTGTGCTTACTAAGCGGTGGCGGCGGCAGNGGGGAGAAAAAGGAAAGGTGGTGGTGGTGGTGGTCCTTTACGATTTGCCGGGTGTACTTTTAAAAGCCTGCAAGAAGAGTGAAGACTGGGAGAGAAAGCAATCTAGCAAGGGAGAAGGGCAGGCGCTTATCTTTTGCCTCTTTCTTCTCTCTCTTTCCCTCCTGGCTTGGATACCTTCAACTTCGGCGCGGGGCACTATCGCCTGTGCTTACTAAGCGGTGGCGGCGGCACACGGGGGGACGGCAACGTGGCCGAGTCGCCAACTCCTCCTCACAGCGCCCTCCAAGATCTGCCTTGCCGCCTTTAGGCAGGGGGCGCCACCGGCCGGCGCTGGGGAAGGCAGATCTTGGAGGAGAGTGGCTGGAGCAAGAATCGACAGCTCGGGAGGGGGGGGGCAGTAGCAGCCGGTCGGCCAGGCTGGCTGGCTGTCGGCCATCAGAGCGCGCGCACGCGCGAGAGTTTTCCCGCGCATGTGGCGCGCAGTCGTCCGTCGCCGAGGAATGTTTCTTCTTCTTTCTCCAGCGCTGGAAAAAAACTCTGTTTGCCCCTCATTCAAGTAAAATGGTTGCCCGGTGAGTCAGAGACGGCGGCCAACCAGCAACAGCAAGTGACATCACGGCGGCAAGTGAGTTAGAGTTAGGTAATCTCATCGCGGGGTAAACATTTACTGATCCACCGGGGACATATCCTGAATCCTCCTGACACTTGCTGATCCGACTGACTTNCGCGCATGTGGCGCGCAGTCGTCCGTCGCCGAGGAATGTTTCTTCTTCTTCTTCTTCTTCTTTCTCCAGCGCTGGAAAAAAACTCTGATTGCCCCTCATTCAAGTAAAATGGTTGCCCGGTGAGTCAGAGACGAGTCGGCCAGCAAGTGACATCACGGCGGCA
>NW_016206283.1:0-2131 GCF_001687245.7 Rhagoletis zephyria
TACTGGATTTTACTGGAAATTAGTAAAAAAACGCAACTAACGTTGCCGCAAGAACTATAGCGGTTAGTAGGACTGTTGCGATAAGTACAAGAAAGGGATGAGTGTTTGTGATGGCAGTATTGTCGAGATGCGATTGCCGTACATATTATGCTTGTTAATATTTTACGAAAACATCGTCTGATTTGTACATTTAGGGTCTTTTAGGCAACATCATATAAAACAGCTATGAAATAAATTCTTTTCAAAATTTAAATATATATTATAGCGAAGGTTTCATGTATCGAATCGGTATCGGGTACCGAAAAGGAAGTATTGNTAATTCAGCACATCACTATATTTCAGATCCAACCACAATTAATGAAGCCGGGCTATAGTTTTTGACACAGTATACTGTGGTTTTTGATCTAATTTGTTTTGTAATATATTTTTTGATTTTGTGGCGGAAATTATAACATTAAACACTGCATCATGGATACAAGTGTGAATACGTTCTTCGTATCGGAGAAAATATCAAAAATTCGCTGGTTGCCGGAGAAGTTGGAAGCAGCAGAACGTATCCTCACTGGAAGTTGGGAGATGCCCGCTAATTTTGTGCGTTTATGGCGATTACAGCAGAATCAATACGCTGATGACTACAACGAGTTTGTCCCGCGTTGTTGTGACAAACAACCCTTCAATGGTGATGTTACCGGGCTTGAATTTATTGCAAATGATTTGGCTGTAGTTAGCTGCGCTGATGGTAAGCCGTTGTTTAATAGTTGCGCTTTTGCAATATAATTCATTACATATTACATAGGACGTATTACAATACTGCATGTTACACGCGCCGTTGAGGATGATGTCTTAAAACAGAAAGCGCAAAGTGATGTACTTCACAAATTTGAAGCAAGTGGCGCTGCGGCTCCTTGTACAGCAATATCTGCATACGAAAAGGAAATTGCCACTGTAGGTGAGGATGGTCGCTTGAATATTGTTGATGCTAATGATGTGCATAAAGTGCGACGCACCATTGAGGCAGACAGCATAGCGCTGACTGCTTTAAAATACGTCAATCCTCGTGAGGTGCTAACAGCAAATCGTATGGGTGTCATTCGAATGTTCGATGTACGTGCCTCAGCCGATGAAGTAGCTGTCACAGCTTTTATGACTTCATGTGAAGAGGAAAGACGTTCAAATTATGTATCCGCGATCACTTCGCATCCAACACAACCGCATATTGTACTAGCTGGATCAGAGGAGGGCTCCATAACCGTATGGGATCTACGACAACCAGGGTTTCCAGCATCATATTTGAGTGCACATACCAGTGCTATAACTGAAATTGGTTTCCACCATAGAGAACCTTCCAAGCTCTTTACTGCTGCGGAAGGTGGCGAGTTGTGGTTGTGGAAGCAACAGTCGAGTACGGGTATTACTGATATGGAAGCATCTGCAGCGGAACACTGTAACCCTTGGTTAAATGGGGAGCGTGCTAAAAGCCGAATAAATGTTACATCATTAATTTCAAATTTGCGAAAATCTATTAACACCTTCGATGCAAGTGGCTCAAAGATAATTTGTGGCAGCGATAGCGAAGCAATTTATTTTATTGATAGTATATATTAAATGTTATGTTAAAATAATATGTAGTTGATATTAAATGAGGTACCTAAGTTTTTGTAAACGATATACATATTTTATTAATTCAACTCGTAAATTGGTGTTTAAAACAGAAGTTTAAAGATTGTTTCGCTTTCTGAAGGATAGAGTTGGTTTAGTGTGGTTGTAACAGCATACGAATTCCCCAAAGAGTTTTTGGCGAATGATGCTGGAATGACAGCCCTTGGCCAAATATGAATCGGGATGTTCCGCCTACGTAGCCCTGACTGTCGTGAGAAAGTCTCTAAGATTGTATATCCGGTTCGTGACTTTTCTTAGTTAAGACACAAACAAATTACGTACATGCAACCGATTTGAAAGTTTACAACGGAAATTAGCTTTTAAAGTTACTAGAATTATCCGAAGAAGCTTTTAACAAGTTGAAATCATTGTGATATCTTTTTAACCGACTTCCAAAAAAGGAGGAGGTTTTCAGTTCGTCGGATTTTTTTTATATTTTTTTTTATGTATGTTACCGCATAACTTTGGACCA
>NW_016206284.1:0-2131 GCF_001687245.7 Rhagoletis zephyria
CGTGTTCTTTTGAAGTTTGTTGCCGCTTTTGTGTTGTCCCACTCACCTATATACAGCAGCTCATGCGTCGGTACATAAATACACCTACCTACTACATAAAAGTAAGTATAGGTACTGCATCTACATTGGCATAATTTTTCCTGTGAATATCATTCGTGTTTCCCTGCTCTCCTACTTCCCCTCAACTACATGTCAGCGTACTAGCGTGCGTGCATGCGTGTTGATGCGTGCGTGTTACAGCTTTCACCTCTAAAATGGCAGCTCTGCATTGCGCCGCTCCATGACGCCTCTTTGGGTTGTGCATCCTCCCACCGTCGCGCGGCGTGCGAGGACAACCTCTCATTTGCACCTCATTAAATTCGCAAATGATGACGACGCGACAGAGTTACTTGCATGCGTATCGCCCTGCTTTCACTACGCAACGCCGCTCGGCTCCACTTGACATCAATTCAAGTTGAATGGTTTCATTCCGTGCTTTATTTTCCCTATTTTGCACTTGTGTTCGCACTTGTCTTTCATGGCGTATAATTTTTCTCGCATATTGCCTTCCATAGAAACCAAAGCATCGTAAGTCAGGTAATCTTATGTTTCTTAGGGAAGCAGCGGCAAGGTGTGCGTGTCCTTTAAAAAATGTATGCGTGTCCTGAAAATGCGAAATTAGCAAATCAAACTGTAGTAATGTGCAAAATAAGTTTCAAAGTTTTGTATGTATGTAAATTTTCTATGAATACAAGTATTTCTATCCACGTCGGAGGGGAAATGCGAAATAATTTCATTTTCACTTCTAGTGGTGCTTATCATGTTAAGTAAGGTTGGTGCGATGCAAATTATTTAAATAAACTTGTAGCTTTGATTTTTTGAGCAAATTCATGCAAGAATATGAAATGAGAGGGAATTTTGAAAAGATTGCGTTATACTCGTATTTGTTGTGCGCTTTTTTTTATGTAAACATTGTATGCATAAATTTCTAATTGTAAGGTAAATGGAGAAATATATCGAGCGCTAATCGCCAAAAAGACGTAAGTGATTTTTTTCAAAATTTTACTTTTGATGCAGCAATACTCTAAATGCTCTAGGAAAATTTTTGCTTCAAAAGGAGATTTTTTATAAAAATGTCGCTTACGTTTTTTTTAGCGGTTAGGACTCGATGTTATCCTTCTAATGCTCGCGCGAGTATTATGAAGGTGAAAGTTTGTGAGTGAGTAAAATGGCTAGACATATTTAAATAAAATTTGGCACACAGATAAGCTATAATTATGGATTAACATATAGGACATTTTTGAAGAGAGTGGTGACCTGTTTTAAAAGTTAAAATCAATTAAATATTTAATAGGATAATAAAAACATAACAAAACTATGGGTGTCAAACGAATTCTATTCAAAAAGAATTTATTTCGAAAATATTTTTGTAGGGGGTTGCCGCCTGTTAAAAAAGTTATAAAGATTTTAATAAACAAGCTTAATCAAATATTTTAATATGGACATCAAACGAGAGAGGTTCAAGAAAAATTTGTTTAGGAGCGTTACCATCTGTTTAGAAATTCAAAATAAATCTAACTAACAAGTTAAATTAAACATTTTAATAGCGCTGTAAAACGAGAGAGGTTAAAGAAAAATTTACTTGAAAATATTTTTGGAGAGGTTTGCCACCTGATTCGAAACTCAAAACTAAATATTTAATAATGAGTAATAAACTGAAGAGGATTAGGAAAAATACCCTTGCAAAATATTTTGGATGAGGGTTGCCACCTGTTTCGAAATTCAAAAGCAATTTAATTAACAAATTAAATAAAGTAAGCTTTAATATTTTCACGTGTTTAATAATTTTAAATCACTTTAATTGTTAAATTAAATGAAATATTTCAATATGGGTGTTAACGAATAGAAATTTAAGCAAGCTTTCGTTCAAAAATGCTTATGAGGTGAGAAGAATAAGTAAGATTTATTTATAAATTATTTTTAAAGAGGGTTACCACCTGTCTTAAAGTTCAAGTTCAATTAAATGAGAGATTAAATGATACATGCGAGTGTAAAAAGAAATATGTTAAAGAAATTTTTTATTTTTAAATCATTTTATAAGCGAACTAGCAGACCCGGCGAACGTCGTCCCGCCCAAAATTAGATTTTTAAT
>NW_016206286.1:0-2131 GCF_001687245.7 Rhagoletis zephyria
ATGTATTTCCTTAAATTTCTTTCTAATATTTTGAGAAGCGAACTCATTCCGAAGCACTTCTGGCAGCAAAGTATATTCCTTGAGCACGTTTCTTGATAAATTGAAGTGTGGAGGACTAAAAAGTATCCAAAATATTTTTGGTAAAGGAATAAAGGAAAAATATGTGCAATATAGAACTGCTATTGTTTACAAATAATTATAGACACACAAATGTGCAAGGGTGGCAACCTCTTACGACTTTTATCGAAATTAATTAAAAAAAAAATCGTGTAGTTTGAAAAATCTTCAATGGAAAAGTAAATAAACCAAATACTAGAAAAAATCGGGATTAAAATATTTACACACACTGTGTGTAAGCATATTTGCGGTTATCGCAGAGCACAAAATCAAAAATAAAACAAGTAAGAGCATCTGGCGCCCATATGCTGATACATATTTCTTTTAACTAAATATTTTAGCTAAAATTTAGAAGAAGGGTTGCGTCGACTTGGCAGGTAAGGCTATATCATCGGGAGGAAAGGTCTCTGGATTGAGTTAGATTAAGATAGCTGCCTCAATAGGTATGGTATAATGCTGGCAATTATTTTCCAACACATCACAGTCTTTCGGAAGACGAAATCCTTTCGTAAGACAATTGAAAAGTTTTTTCTGTTTTTTTCGCAAGGCTAATTGAATGAATTGAATTTTACCTTACGAGGAGCTCTAAGCGTTGTTCTGTTTGTCTCTTCACAGAAAGTTTTATGAAAATTAACTTAATTAAAAAGAGATATTTTTCTCTTTAAAACAATAAAATCTTAAACAAAACTAGACAAAATATTCAAAAATAAGTATCTAAAAATTAACCGAAATTAACAAAATGTTTTTCTATTTATTAAAAAGAAGTATTTAAATTAAAAAATGAAGAAGTAAAATAAGAACCTAAAAATTAAATGAAATAAAAAAATATGAATTTATTTTTAAAACTTAATCTAGAAATTGAATTAAATTAAAAGAAAAACTAAATAAAAAAAAAAATTTACTTTAACAATTAAGGCTAAAATTATAACAACAATTAAGAGAAAAAAGTAAAACAAGTTCCTAAAAATTTAACGAAATAAAAAAATATTCAACTTTTTTAAATAACAAAAATAAAACAGTATTTAAGAAAATGTTTTTTTTTTTTTAAAGAAAATAAAGATAATAAAGAAAACAATTAAATTTCTGTAGCTCTTGTTATCTACGAGATGGAGGCAAAAAACCAAAAATTTCATGAAAAAATTGGGTTTAGTGGCCCGTACTACCTCGCTGCAATGGACACTTTTGTAGAGCATTCAATTCTGAATAAACCCCATCATTGACCAAGATTACACCATAAAATTCCTCGGAGGTGTAGACTTTTGAAGAAAAAAACTCAAAGTTTACGTGTACTTTGAACGGAATATTAACATTAAAAGTTTTGTTTAGCTATTTATCACAAAGTTTCGAGGTGGGAGTGCAAAAAAAATAGTCGCCGAAAAAAGGCATCCTAATATATATGCACCGTAATATGTTTACCGGGTTAAAAAATAGAAATAGTAAATTTCTGAAGTTTGCACCTTTTTTTTAATTCTCTTTTGAAAGCACAAAGTGAACGAATTGCGAATTTCGTTGCTTATTTACCACTGCCTTTGCATTTTCTTACATTTCTAAGCATCTCACACACTGTTCCTGTCCTTTTTTGCTTAAATTTCTTTCAATGCACTATTCACTTACTTCCTGTGCGCTCAAATTGACCATTACTTTTGTCACTTTCATTCTAATGTGAATTTCATTTGTCGTTTGAACTTGGCAAGCATAAAAAAGAANTTACTTCCTGTGCGCTCAAATTGACCATTACTTTTGTCACTTTCATTCTAATGTGAATTTCATTTGTCGTTTGAACTTGGCAAGCATAAAAAAGAAGAAGCACCATACGTGGCGTTTATAGCATCTATAGCATAAAATCGTTCTTTAGCACTTAAATCCATATTTACTGGCATTGGTCTAATTCCGGTTTGTTTTTTATCTCTCCTTCCCGCTCGATAACCTCCTTGTAAGCCTTGGTCATTCACTATCTACGTATTTAGGCCACTTAAGTTCACTGTCATATTCCAATCACGTTCCTGTTCTATGC
>NW_016206287.1:0-825 GCF_001687245.7 Rhagoletis zephyria
ACGACACATTTAGCTGCTTGCTGGGGTGTGCATATTTAGTTGTTGTGAAAATGGATAAAGACAATTTGCGATTTAACACAATTTATTTATTCAGTTTCTATTAATGGCTAAATACATATCTAGGTATTTGTGAATTTATGGCTGTATAATGGTAATGAAAGTGGCGAAATGAGTTTTGGAATTGCCGAAACTTTTGAATAAAAAAAGCGATTTTTATGAGGAAATTTAAAACACTTGCTTGATTTCACGCATGCTTCATTCGTACTGCATACCAAGTTTAGTGGCGGAATTTGTTGAGGCGTTTGATCTTACCCGGCAAAGTAATCTTGGTTTGGCGGTTGGAAGAAGCATCAACTAGCCGGGTAACTGACATAACTTCCAAGGACCATAGTTTCCATGCGCCCGTTGAATTTATTTCAGACCTCATTTCAACGCAGTTCAGATATAACTTCTATGAAAATTAAATCGCGAAATAACCTTCAGGAAAAATTATGACTTAATCTCCACAAAAATTTGATCGCCAAAGAAAGGAGCTCGATTAAACTAGTACTATTCGTGAACAAAAATCGATTACGATTTCAGTGTAACAATGATAACACTTTAGGGAAAATTTCAAGTTTAATCACGTCGTAAATTACGAATCTGTATTCTGTTTTTTATTTCAATGATCATCTAATTTTTAAGCAACTGCAGTTAAGACCTCAGGAAAGTCCAAAGAATCTCTTTTTCCAATAGGCATAAGCTGCAATTAAGACTTGGTAGAATGTCTTAGTGCCAGTCTCATAGATGTTTGTGATTGCGACGAGGTGCCGTGAGTCATGGGGC
>NW_016206287.1:904-2131 GCF_001687245.7 Rhagoletis zephyria
AGGAACCGTGTGCCGAGCAGGAGGCATTGTGTCGCGGTCCGGAGACCGTGTTCTGGCATGTCTGTAGCTTCCTCCTTCTAGTCCCCTTGTATGTTGCCAGCAACGTTTCTTTGTCTTTGCCCCAAGTGCTGCCGGCCAGCGACTTGACCGGCTCTGTACTCTGTTGACGATTGCAAATGTATGCGCCGAGACGGAGAGCAGACTGTCGAAGGTGGCTCCGAGGATTTTTGGGTAAGGCTCCTTGCAGTGAAGACGCGAGGAAGCTCGGTTAGGTAACCGTTCACTTTCGAGCACAAGTCATCAATTCGATTCCCTGACGCCATTATCGAGCAATCGTCAGCATAAGAGACAAAAGCGACTCCCTCTGTTAGTTGAGGGAGCTTTGAAATATAATAATCATACAATAATAGGGATAGGACACCACCCTGTGAAACCCCTGTTTAATTTTCCTCGGTTTGCTGGTTTTGTCTTTGAAAATGACTGACGAATGTCGACCACCCAGGTATTTCGTCAACCACCGGGCGTCTCTCACAGGGGCGGTTTCGGTTAAGACCACGAGTCATCTGGGGGTTTATGGTGTTAAATGGGTGCTGGCAGTTTGTGCAGCCTTCTGGTCACTCGGCGTTTGCCTTCTTCCGCCAGAGGATGCAGGGTGATTTTTCGGCTAAAATAGCTCGCGCATCGCCCCAGATCCGACGAGGCGTCGTCACCGAAAGAGATTCCGACTCTATCATCACGCTTCGTCGGGTTGTACAACGACCTCACGGTTGACCAAAGCTTGCTCACACAAGAGGTGAAGTTGAAAGATTTGAAATGCTCTTCCATCTTTTTCGGCTTATGTTCGTTCACAAGCGACCGAACCTCATGGAGAACGGCATATTAAAGCCCAGTTAGCACATTATGGTACAAATTGAGAGCACATATTCGATCGCGTCCGTTTACCTCGAAGTATAACTAGTTGGTTAAGTTAATAAAGTGCGAGAATTCATGGATGCCTGCTTCACTTAAGACTGTCTGACAGACGAAAAGGTGATGGCGGAATGAGTGTCTTCTTGGCCACGATAGGAAGGGCAGTAGAATTTCTTCCTCGCGGCGGCTTCGACTGAAGTAATTGGCCAGAAAACGCATTATGGACGCATGACTTCCCATCAAGCATTTATCCGTTATAGTTCCGGTTGTTTGCCTAAGTAGAGGGCGCTCTAACCGGATGAGTGCGTTGGATCTATT
>NW_016206288.1:0-2131 GCF_001687245.7 Rhagoletis zephyria
TTTCGAAACCTTCGTGTTTTCGCAACAGTGCTAGTGCTGAGTTCAAATCTCTTCCGAGCTCAGAGGAGAGTGCTGCATTCTTGTCTTGGATGCGGAAGAGCGCCTCAGCAACGTCGCGATGGAAACGATGTATTTCTCCGGCAGCGTGTAACTTTTGCTCGCGTTGGTTGAGTAATTTTAGCAGATTTTCCCAAGATTCCCTAGAATTAGATATATAAGTATGAATGTACATACAAATCTCTTATTAATTGGGGGGGGAAATGGAAATACGCGTGTAGCATAATGATGATCTACTCACCTCAACTGTTCTTGACGCCTCTCCACATCTGTGGCGTATGGACTCTCCGTCTCGATAAGTTTCTTGGCCAGTACTTCACACTGATTCACTCGATCCGAACCCACTTCCACGCGATGTTTTAGATCATCGAACTTATTTTGCAGCAATTGGAGATGTTCATAGTCTTGTCCATAGTCCTCAGATGAAGCTGCCTGTTCTTGTTCCTTAATCCATTGTTCCACCTCATCCGATTCCAGGAAGTATTCGTGCATGTATAGGCTCTCCATCAAACGCATTTGTCGTTGTTGCGCCAATTTATGTAGTGATTTAAACATTTTTTCGATAAGTTGTTGTTTCGCAGCAAGAATTTTACTGTCCGGATGTCCAGCGGCCACCATGGCGGCACAATTGTGCCCCATTTCGGTGACAATACCAGAGTACGTGTCCAGCTCCAGTTCGATTGTCTTGTGTTTGGTCAGCAATTTGGCGGCAGAGTCGCGATCTCGCCCATACTCAGTGGAGCGCAGGACGTTGCTTCTCTCACCCAACCAAGATTCAATCTCCCCGGCGTCGGACAAGTACTGCTGCGCCTTAAGTGACATCTCCAGCTTCTTACTGCGATCATTTGAATTGCTCTCCAAGTCAGCCCAGGCATCTTCCAACTTAGCACTCAAGGCTTTTACATTCTCTTTTTCGGGATGATTTTGTGCAATCAGCGTTTGACCGGCTTGCAAAGCTTTGTTGATCATGGGTTGATGCCCCTTAACTTCGGCCTCGAGTNGCTTCTTACTGCGATCATTTGAATTGCTCTCCAAGTCAGCCCAGGCATCTTCCAACTTAGCACTCAAGGCTTTTACATTCTCTTTTTCGGGATGATTTTGTGCAATCAGCGTTTGACCGGCTTGCAAAGCTTTGTTGATCATGGGTTGATGCCCCTTAACTTCGGCCTCGAGTTTTTTATGTTTCTTCGAGAGAGTTTGCGCTTGGTGGAGGTTTTGACCTAGCTCCTTAGACTTAGCTGCTGGCATGTGATCGTTGATCCATTGGAATTCGGCATCTAGCTCAAACACGAACTTGTGGTAATTCAAGCTCTCTTCGAGTTCCTCGCGACGTTTTTGTACTGGTTCGCGTAATAACTTAAAGCGATTTTGTATATCCTTTGTTTCATCTTTGATGTGCACTGCATTGAAATGACCTTCATGTGCCATCTCGTCACCAGTACTAACTAGTTCGACGATCTTTTGTTCCCACACCGTTATCTCAGACTCGAGTAACTGATGTTTGTTTATCAAATCTTTGCAACTGCGCAGATCGTTGCCCACGTCCTTGCTTTTTAGTGCAGCATCTAACTCGGCCACCTTTTGCTTGGCATCATCAATGGCGCGGTTATGTTCACGCTGCGACAAGGCCTGTTCCAGTTTGCGTCCCTTGTCTTCCGAGAGCGCCAATAGATCTCTCCACTTTTGGTTCAAGTCGACCATTCGCCTCTCCACCGCAGGCACACGATTATTCGTCGCTATCAATGCCTGCCCCTCCTTGTTGACGTTACGCAATTGACCCTCATTTGCGCGTAACTCGCGCTCGAAAGCTTTGTGTTTCTGCAGCTTGCGCGGCAAATTGGTAAGATCTCGGTAACTCTCATCGCCGGCTATTTTGGTTTTATCGCTTAACCACACGGCAAGATCGTCAGCTTCCGCAGCGAATTTGTGGAAATCTTTGGAAGCTTGAAGGGAACGTTTGCGCTCGAAAGCACGATCTTCCACTGCTTTCCTCTTGCCTAGAACTTGATTGCGCCTATCGTCAATGCTGAGAAAAGTTTATGAAAATAATTGTTTTAGGTATGCTTTTGATTAA
>NW_016206289.1:0-2131 GCF_001687245.7 Rhagoletis zephyria
TAATTCATGGAAAAAGTTTGTCAAATTTCACTTGAGTTTGAAATTTTTGCTGTGTGCTAAGCTCGAAGTATTATGTTATTTAAGTAGGCATATCAGTTTTGGTCGGCCGCTGTGGTGTAGTGATAAGCAGTGCGCGCTTCCACTCCGCAGCACCTGGGTTCAAACCCTGGTCAAAGCAACATCGCAAAAATATAGAAAAAAGGTTTTTTCTTAACAGCGGTCGTCCCTCCCTCCCTCCGTCCCTTCGAGTGTATTTCTGCCATGAAAAACAGCTTCTCATAAAAATAAAATCGCCGTTCGGAGTCGGCGTAAAACTGTAGGTCCCTCCGCTTTGTGTGACATCAAGGCGCACGCCACAAATCGGAGGAGAAGCTCGGACAAACACTAACAAATGTGTAAGCGCCAATCTATTATTATTATTATCAGTTTTTCCAATTCACTGAAATTTCAAAATTTTGAAATTAAGTACTTAATTTTAAATTTTTACTTTTTTGTTATATTTTCGAATTTGTATTATTTTACACAGTTGAAAGTCACAGCAAGTTTGAATATTTTCACAGGTTCAGAAAACAGCGAAAATTAATATTATTAAATTTCTTGATATTTCTTATTTTTAGGATAATTTCGAAAATTTCAAAAACTATCTAAATCCGGGAGATTCTAGAAATTTTGGTAAAATGAGAATATTTTGAAATGTACAAAACTCTTGAGATTTTAGAAATTTTTATATTTTCCAAAATTTTGAGAATTTTATTTAACCTAAAATCCATCCTAAAATGTAAAAACGTGAAACACCACAAATTGTCGAAAAAGTCTTATGTTCATGGTACTTGTATGTAAAAAATAGAAAATTCTTAGAATTCTAAAAGATATTAACATTTTTGAAAAATTCCAAAATTTTTCTACCCTTCGGAACTTTTCCAAAATTTTTTATTGATATAGCAAAGTTTGATTTTTTGAAAATTTTGAAAACGTCAACATTCAAAAATTTTTTGAATCTTCAAGAGTTACGAAAACTTTTTAAACTTTCAAAAACGACGGAATATGAAAATATTTTCAACATTCGAAAACTTTTAATTTCGTTTGATAAATTTTGTATATTCGACAAAAAATTTGTTAGAATTCCTACAATTCTCAAAATTTGTTAAAAAAACAATTCTATAAATCTAGTATTCATCATTATATTAAATTATTCTGATTTACTAAAATTTCTCAAATTCACATAGTTTTGAAAGTTTAGAAAATTTTGGAATTCCACCCAAGTTATTTAAAATGGGAAACTTTAAGAAATTCAAAACTATCAAAACTCTAAAAATTTTAAATTGCGGTGATTTTTAATTTTATATACACGATATATGTTGAAAAATTAAACACCCCCCATGTTAAAAAATTAAACAGATCCCCATTAACTGCAATCGACATATGTACAAGGAATCTCGGGATCCCGGTCTTTTTTAAGTCTTGAAAATCCCGGGATTATTTGCCTAGAATCCCGGAATTTCAGGATTTGTAATTTACACTGGTGGCAGTAATAGAAACATCTTATGCTGACCAGTTTTGGCTATAATTCTTTTGTTTATTTAATATTAAATATTTTTTTTTATAAATGTGTAGCTCAATATACATATAACACCTTGCGACAGGCAATTTTGCAGAAAAAAATCAATAAGGGTACTCATTTAAAAACGCAAAACTCTCGCAAACTGGGCAAACTATGCAACTTAAAACCCTCGCAAATGAAATGTCAAAATTTGTATGGAAAGCTATTTGCACGAACAGGGCAAGTTTGCACGGAAATTTTGTCGCGCAAATTTGCGCAGTGTAATGTGCAGCCCTCAATCAACTATTTTGTTTACATTTTGATTTGTGCTCAACGCTTTTTCGTATTGTCAAATAATTAAAAGTCTGAAATTGCACAGAATATAAAATTGTCCTCATGAAACACACTGCGCAAAGTTGCCCAATTGCCCAAATATGAAACTTGCACGTATAGATGAGTACCCTTAATATATTCGCGAAACCAATGGCCAAATATAGTAAAATTGCGTTCTTAATTTTTCTCTCTGACGTCAGATTGTTTTTTAAGAACTTTGAAATTTGAAAGATATGAAATTCAAAAAATTATTTAAAA
>NW_016206290.1:0-2131 GCF_001687245.7 Rhagoletis zephyria
ATTATAAAGCAAAACAAAAACAATTTTTCCCAATTTGTTTTTGTTTTGCTCGTTTAATCATGGGAACAATTTATTCACATGGAATTGGCGATAGGGCGGAATAGGGGCATCATTTTTTGGATATAGAACAATCCTAGGGACTCAGACTATTAAAATTCCGACTTCACCTGTTTTGGACCACACTAATGTACATACATTCATGCATACTTGCATAAAAAACGCTATTTGATTCTTCAAGCTCATTGTCAACTTGTAGATTTTGAATTTTTCCGCAAATTTTATACAGTTTTTACAAAATTGTATTTCCTTCCCTGTTAACTGCTATTAAAAGTGAACTAACGAATATTATAATTTTTAATTTCGACTTTCCAAAAATTTGTGTAAAATATTTGCATTCATTGAGTCTAAAACAAACCAAAAACCAGGATTTCCAATCTTGCAATAAAAGCTCTAATGTAATTCACCTGCTGGCTTAGTTAACGGAAAACGGAACCGGAAGATAAAAAGATCAATTTTGTAAACAAACAGCCGTCAGCTTTATTGGCACACACATTCAACCTATAACTTCATTATTTACCGTTCTTTCGGCCATTCATAACTGAGGTACATATTACGTGCCACGAATGTAAACAAACAACAACATGAACTCCAACGCGGTCTTTTCTCTTGCAATCATGACTTCACCTTCCCCAGTCATCGAGTGCACATCCTTAACAGTGGATTTCCACCCCTTTGGATTATTTTCTTTGGTGGCTTTTGACTGCGCAACAGCAATTCTGAGTGTCAAGAGCACTGACACTCGCCCGAGCAAAGTGTAGTAAGACAATTGCATTCAGTAAGGACTAAGCGTCAATATTAACTCAACTTTACTGTAAAACGTTAAGTTTTTTTCTTCTGATTTCGCCTATTGTATTTCATTCCAAAAGTTTATTCGCTTTTTAAACATTTAACAGTTAATAAGAAACAAACTAAAATAAACTCAATGACTAGAAAAAGGCATCCAAATTGAGAAACGAACGAGGAGAATATGCAATGCATTCACCAATAAACACTTTCGAACTGAACGAGCGGCTATTGGCCGCAGTGCAGACGGGCAACTTTCATGGGGTGCTCGATTGTCTGATGGAGGGTGCCAGGGCAACCGTTGTGTCCACCATCTGCGGGCGTACAGCTGTTGGTACTGCAGCGTTAGTGGGCGACGCGGAGATCCTCGAGCTGTTAATACAATCCTGTGAAGAACCTGAANGGTAATGCCAATGCACTTCCTGAAGCAAAATTGAATGCGTTTTTTTTTAACCCTTCAGTGGTGTGGTGGCGCATGAGACCCCAAAGAATTTTGGATTTCTATCCAATTACAAAGTTGAGAAAGGCTACGAGAAAGGCTACTGAAACGGACGATACGGTCGCTGCGATTATATACGAATACATTTTTTATCAATGCCAACATATCTTCACCATTCGTTCGATTTTCAAAAACTAGGTGTCAAGAATTTCCACCTGTTAAAATGTTCAAATTATATAAGTTAAATGAATTACTACAATATGGGTATCAATCGAAACGGTTTTGAAAAGGGAGGGTTGCCACCTGTTTAAAAACTCACATTCTACTTGAACTAACGCAGTGTGGGCGTCAGACGAAAAAGGTTCATGAAAGTTTTAATTTGAAAATGTTTTGAAGGAGGTTGCCACCTGTTTGAAAAGTCGAATTTAGTTAATGTTTACTTAAGTTATATGAAATATTAAAATATGAGTGTCAACAAAAGTTTTAAGCTGTAGTTGGAAAATATTTTTGAATAGGGTTGCCGCCTTTTTGAAGTCATATTTATCTAGCTATGCGAGACCTCTGTTCACTCAGAAACAGTTATCTTGCAACTCTGTCTAGCATTTGGAATATTTGAGATGGTAGGAACTTATTTAAAAATTTAAATTCAATTTTGGCGCTTTAACGCCATACGGGCTCACTAGTATGTAAATATCCAAATAAATCGAGGTGCTGAGGTATGACTTATCCCACTAGATTGATTGAATATCCCCATCGCATGCGCGATTTTTTTGCAAAGATCATCTTCACATACTACATTAATGATACCGTCTCTCCAACAGATCGCTCAAACTCTTTTGAAATGGAAAC
>NW_016206292.1:0-2131 GCF_001687245.7 Rhagoletis zephyria
CATTTGACAGCTACCGGTGGCCGAGAATCGAGTTGGAGTGCGACCCGAAATTGTGGCTAACAAAAACCAAACACAACAAATATAATAAAGCTAACTAAAAATCAGTTAGTACAGAGAGGTGCGGGCAACAGCACAAAACACAAAAGATATCCAGCACTGAGGTAAACTAATGGACACGAAATGGAAATACACAGAAAAACTAGCAAATAATTCTATAGATTAAACCAAATGTGGATATGCGTATTTACATGCACACATGCATGCATACATATGTATGCATTTTCGTATGTACATACTAGATGCATTCTTCCAATAGAACGAAACATGGCGCATTGAAGCGCAGCCAAAATTGAAATTGCGGCACTTAAATAAAATTACTGATAGTACTATCTGAATAAATCTGGTTTGGTTATCAAATTAGTACGGGTTTAGGGTGAAGATAAAAACAACTGGAGGGAAAAGCAACGACTTTATTGGCTGTTAGACTAGAAGAACGGAGTCTTTAGAAAAAAACAAATATTTTAATAAACTAAGTCTGTAGCCTCATTTCTTCAAAACCCTTTTCGAGCTCTTTTGAGCTATGTCTACGCGTTGCGTTAACCTACTTATTCGCTCTAGATCGGTCACGAACAAATTACAGCCCACACAGAGAGAGTTTTGACCCTATACGCGTTTACATATATCAAATGCATACAAAAAGCAAATATCTGCAGCAGTCCAAACGGTCATCTGAAACTTTATTAACCAATAAATTGTAGGTTATTTTAGGTTATGACGACAGCTCTGAAAAGAGCTCACTCGGAGGCAACAAAGGCTCATTGCGATACCCAAAGTATTTCCCATGCCTATCCCTACATGTCTTTCAACCATCCTGGTTGGCTGGAAGGTCACTGCAGTGACAGGCGCAGGACACTCACTAACTACTAATTGTGGGAACTCTGCTAGCTCTTCTTCATATCTGCGGGAATCGTTTTAAGGGCTCCGAAGCTGGCGGCAATGTCGAAACGTCCCATTAGTATAACTACCGGAAGCCTAACCTTTGTCTTTGGTAGCCTTAGCAAACTCCTTGTTCTTTGTTCATCGAGCCGTGGCCAGAATGAGCCCGGTATAGTGCAGGTGTGCAGATTATTCCACCTGCTGTTCGTGGCCGCACGGGAAATTTAACGAGTTAGACCGATTCCCCTAATCCTATTTCAGATCCCTTTCTAGCACATTTATCTGCTTCCTCATTTTCCGGAATAGCANAGGAATTTATGGCATTTTGCTGATCCCAGAAAACACCCCTCGTTCTATCAGGAGCGCTAACGTAAGCTGAGAAAAGGAGAGGTACTTATTATTAAAAGGAAGAAAAGGGAAGCCCAAATATGTCAGTTGGGTGTTCGTCGACAGAAATGGCGCCTGGAATGAGGGAGCAACTTACAGGAGGGGAAAAATGCCAACTGGTGACCATTGTCCAGAGTAGTGTTGGATGATGGAGCGAACAGTTCCCAACCCTGCTTGCAATCAGTGTTGCCGCGCCGTCTCAATTCAATTTATAAAGTACATTTTTTGTGCATAAGTATTTTGCAAAGTAAATATAATAAGTAGCAAGTACACACTAAAAAGAGCATGTAAAACTACTACTGAAAAGTATCATTTTTCAACAAGAATCTGTATAAATATACGTATAAGATGTTCAATATTTGATTTTGAACTCGGGATCTTTAAAATATACACATAAATACACATATATAGAATGTTTAAAACAAGTAACATTTAAATTGAATCTTTTTTATTATTACCTGAAAATTTGGATAAATAGGAGCCTTATAAAATTGTAACATAACATAACATGTCATAAGATAACATTAACAGTATATACGACCTAAAGCAGCTTTCTAAGTTCATCAGAAGATTGATACTTTTGAAAGTTCACAAATAAGTATGATAGCGACTTTTGGAAGAAGACTTAACATTTGATGCTATTTTTTTTCAGAATATAAAAAGATTTTGCACTCTGTTGTTAGTGGAAATGAGACTACTTTAAATACTGGTACGTAATCCGCCAAAAACTAAGAATCGAAAAAATTTTACACAGCGCACTTTGCAAGTAGACTACTCAAATGTATTTGTAGTTTGAAAATCTTTGTAA
>NW_016206293.1:0-2131 GCF_001687245.7 Rhagoletis zephyria
CTCCACTTAGAAACTGATAATAAATTCCGCTATGCGCGGAAGTTTTTTTATAATTCATCAAAATTGTTANTTTTCTCCACTTAGAAACTGATAATAAATTCCGCTATGCGCGGAAGTTTTTTTATAATTCATCAAAATTGTTATTTTTGGAAATTTATACAAAAGTTCATCATTTGCCACCACAGGCATTTAAATCTAAAAAAAATCATAACCCTTATGCCATTGTTAAAATAAGGCCTCTTGAAGCGAAAGCGTATTCTTAGCAGGCAGGCCGTGATGGCCCTGATTATTCGCACGTTCGCGACCGCATGCTTCTCGCTAACATATTAAAATCGAACGATCATCTATAGCTATATAAATATACAAGTTTATGTCTTCCTCCAAAAGCGTACGAAAGTACAGTTTGTGACCGTTGGAAATGCCCATATACATCTATATATTAATACGCTAACATAAATTTTGTCTCCGCTCGTTTGGCGATTCTACCGAACCTATTTCAAAACCAAGAACACCGTTGGAAAGGCATTTTTTATGTTTTTTATGTTTATNTCTATATATTAATACGCTAACATAAATTTTGTCTCCGTTCGTTTGGCGATTCTACCGAACCGATTTCAGAACCAAGAACACCGTTGGAAAGGCATTTTTCCGCAGATGAGCAGAGTTTTTATGGTTTCACAATTGGTTGAAATTTACGGCCAAAACCGTCGTTTAAACATTTTCGAATTGTGTATAGATGTTGCTGCAACGTGTTCAATTTGATATGTTTCGCCTGTTGTTTCACTACACATTTGAAATTAAGCTTTGAAATAAAGATAAATATGAACATGAAGAAATGGATGAATGAAGATGAAGGCAAAAGTGAAGATAAAGACGAAAATGGAGACAATGACAGATAAATAAGAATTAAGGCAACTAAAAGGGTAAGAACATTTCTTGAATTTATGAAGTGAAACTTCTTTAGCGGCAGTTGGTTGGTTGGGCGTAAGTTGTCAAATTCAAGGGGACTAATGCACATGGAAATAGTTCTCAGCGGTTTAGCGGTTTGAGAATAAAAACAANAAAAACAAAGATGCCTAGAGATACAGGCAAAAACGAAGATCAAGGTAAATTTAAACACTTTAAGGTAAAGGTGAAGAGGAATATGCAGAAATAAAGATAAATATGAAGAAAAGGATGAGGATGAAGATCGATATTGTTATCGATATAAAACTCGATATTTTTATCGATATAATAATCGATATTGCTATCGATAAAATAATCGATATTGCTATCGATAAAATAATAGATATTGTTGTCGGTATAATCGATTAAATAATTTATTTGTTATTGATTTAGTAATTTATATTGTTATCGATATGTACAATAATCGATACTGATGATTGTTATATCTATCGATGAATAAATCGATTTTGCAATCGTTGTATTTTTCTATATGTTTATGGCTATTGTTATCGGTATTTTTATTGAAACAGTTATCGACAGGGTTACCGATTTAATAATCGGAACATGGAATGCGATCACATTACATGACATCACATCACATTATATCACATTGTATGATGAGACATCACGTTATATTACATCACACGATATCACGTGACATGACATCATATGATATGACATCACATTATACAGCATGACATCACATGACTTGACATCACACGATATGACATCGTATGACATGGCATTGCATTACATAACGTGGAGACAATGAGAAATACATAAGAATTAGGGTAACTGAATTAAACATTTTTCATAAAAGTTACCGAAATTTATCGAATCATCGAAGTTTATAATTATAGAAATTTATCCATGCTTATTAAGTTATCACAACGTATCGAATTATTCAAACTGATTAATGTTTATTGAGTTGTCGAAATTTATAGACACAGAAACTTAGTTGTCGTTGTTGTAGTGGTAAGCAGTGCGCGCTTCCACTCCGCAGCACCCGGGTTCAAACCCTGGTCAAAGCAATATCGCAAAAAATATAGAAAAAAGTAAAAGTATTGCTTTTCCACAATAAGANAATGTTTATTGAGTTGTCGAAATTTATAGACACAGAAACTTAGTTGTCGTTGTTGTAGTGGTAAGCAGTGCGCGCTTCCACTCCGCAGCACCCGGGTTCAAA
>NW_016206294.1:0-2131 GCF_001687245.7 Rhagoletis zephyria
ATAATTTGCAAATGCCAGAAGCAATGTGGCCCAAATTTGTCTGATAGATGTACATAAGTGAGTGAGAAACGCCTAAATTGGTTCAACGTTTGAAGGATTTTTCAGTTTATTCAATTTTTTTTATACCTTCCAAGCACGCACAGCTGGTATTTTCGGAATTCGCTCTAAACTAATATTTTTTTTTGCTGAAGGTCTGTTGACCTCTCTGTTTCTATTTATTTGATTTCATTTAGTTTGATTACACTCGACGCAAGCCAGGCGAATGAAGACTGAGTAGAAAATGCCCAGCGAAGAGTTGCAGAACAAAAAGTGAATAAAACAGAAATAATATTTTTATTTCTTCTATTAGCTTTGTTCGCTTGCATGGTTTAAGCCCCTTCACTTAGCATTCTATCTACTTTAGTAGGCGACCCGCCATTCTGTAATCTCACATTTCTACCATCAATCCAGCTGGAAATTCAACTGCGACGGCTCATCTCGTCTTCATCACAAATCCTCATACGAAATTTGTGTTTTTTTTTCAACTTCTGGGCAGCGGACTGCTGGCTGCTGGCAATCTGCCNCTCTTCATACGAAATTTGTGTGTTTTTTTTTTCAACTTCTGGGCAGCGGACTGCTGGCTGCTGGCAATCTGCCATTGGCCACTGCCAATATAAATTCTACTTCATTGTTGTACTGCTCAATACATTTTCCTCATAGTGCTGCTAATAGGAAGCACATTTACATACACACTAACTCGCATGCACACAAGTAAAAGTAAATCGGAAAAGCTTAATCTACTCATAGANCATTGGCCACTGCCAATATAAATTCTACTTCATTGTTGTACTGCTCAATACATTTTCCTCATAGTGCTGCTAATAGGAAGCACATTTACATACACACTAACTCGCATGCACACAAGTAAAAGTAAATCGGAAAAGCTTAATCTACTCATAGAATCTGGCGCATACTTGAGAAAAGTGTATAAGCTCTTTACATAAATGCATACATATGTATTGTTAAATATACATACATACCCCACAGGGAAACCCCGAACTAGTGAACCAAGTTTCCACATCCATACTAGAACTAATCCCTTCTGTCGAATTCAGCACTCGTTCGGAACTATCAAAAAATAGATGCATCGAAGGGCGAGGGGACCCTTCGTAGAACATCGCAATGTTAAATTTTCCAGTGGGCCAACATGAAAAAGGGAATTAAGGCGCACTAGTCTTGGTTTAAACCAATTTGGCACTAGTGCTTTTCCCCACAGGGAATGCTTCACATACTTTCACGGGTTTTCGTATGTGTATGTGTGTGCAATTGAATTTATTATCGCTGAACATTCCATCAGCTTAGCGCGGGTATTAATGCGAGTTCAGCCACGTACATACACATTTATACATATTTATGCTTATATCCATAAAATTCCATAGGTACATGGATACCCTGCAGGGAGTGACGTTAGCTAACGCTAGTCTGTGCCCTAACTCTACCAGTATGTTTACAGGAACACTAGTGCTAACTATTAACTGTATACATATTTTGTTCGAAAGAAGCTAATAACTTTTTTTGTGGCGATGGCCGCACACCTGGATACCTCTGAATTACAAATCAACTAACTTGTAATTAACTACTATTGAACATAATATATCGATAACAAAAAAAAACAAATACATTTTTTAATTTTTTACTTGTTTATTACTTTACTTTATTTAATATTACATTTTCGTTTAACTCCTGCACGACTTTACAACTCACTTTAAGTTTGTTTTGTCATAGCTAATTAGAAGTTAGATATTTATCGAAATCTCGCTAAAAGGCTAACTAAAATTTGGTATTTTTAGTAGTAATGTGGAATAAAAAAGAACTTTAAAAAAACCTAGAGTGCGAATATATTAGGTTTGATAGCTGTGCCTCTTACTAGACCAATTCGTCTCCTCGAGAAAAAAATTATCATAATACATCTGATACTTGCGGCTAAAATTTTTTCTTCATATTTTGAAAATTCATCGTTGTTTGGCCTACTTTTTCTCTGTACGCTATTTCCAAGAAATTTAGGCCAAAAAACGACAAAGTTTCAAAATTTGGAGAATAAATATTTAGCCGCTGACCTACTCATATTTTTGGAAAATGAAACCTTTTTTTT
>NW_016206295.1:0-1964 GCF_001687245.7 Rhagoletis zephyria
GGGTAAAAACGTGAAGAACAGTGTTTTCTTGCACATAAAAGGGATCAATCAGCCTATGAAATACCTATAATAAAACTTTTTTAACATGTGGCAACTCTTCCAAAAAATTCGCCTATTTTCCACTGTAGGTCATAAGCGCTCTGCTTGCAAAATTTCATGCGAATCCATTCAGTCGTTTCCGCGTATTAATTTAATGAAATTTTTTTAACAGGTGGCAACTCTTAAGAAAAGTAGCCTATTTTCCAATCTAGATCATAAGCTATTTGTGTGCAAATTTTCATGCTAATCCATTCAGTCGTTCCCGCATATTAAATAAATGAAACTTTTTTACCAGGTGGCAACTCTTAAGAAAAGTAGCCTATTTTCCAATCTAGATCATAAGCTATTTGTGTGCAAATTTTCATGCTAATCCATTCAGTCGTTTCCGCGTGATGATTTCCCAAACATCCAAACTTATAAACTTTCACATTTATAATGTTAGTAAGATACATACTTACATTTTTACGCGTTTGTCTTTTTGGCTGAATGAACAAATTTATGACAGAAATAATTTCATTGAAATAAAGCTTATTATTTTTAGTTTATTATTTAATACAAATAATACAACTAGTATACATATTTATATAAATGAATTTATATTAAACCTGTAAATAAAAAATATCTGTAATGAATTAGAAGAAATTGAAATTTAAAATTATTTATTTACATATATCAGTTTGATAGTTAAATTTATTAAAAGTATNAAATTTTCATGCTAATCCATTCAGTCGTTCCCGCATATTAAATAAATGAAACTTTTTTACCAGGTGGCAACTCTTAAAAAAAATAGCCTATTAACCAGTCTGGCCCATAAGCTATCTGCGTACCAAATTTCATGCAAATCCGTTCAGTCGTTTCCGCGTGATGATTTCCCAAACATCCAAACTTATAAACTTTCACATTTATAATGTTAGTAAGATACATACTTACATTTTTACGCGTTTGTCTTTTTGGCTGAATGAACAAATTTATGACAGAAATAATTTCATTGAAATAAAGCTTATTATTTTTAGTTTATTATTTAATACAAATAATACAACTAGTATACATATTTATATAAATGAATTTATATTAAACCTGTAAATAAAAAATATCTGTAATGAATTAGAAGAAATTGAAATTTAAAATTATTTATTTACATATATCAGTTTGATAGTTAAATTTATTAAAAGTATGTATGTAAATAAATATACAATTTTAATGAAAATGTTCATAACTGTCTGAAAAAATCCAAAATTAATAAATTATAATCTGAAATAAAGTGAAAAATAAAGAAAACTTAATTGATAAAAATATAAAAAATTCGTCAGACTTAGTTTCTACCAGGAAACATTTGGTAGATTAAGCCCCCACACCCAGCGATCGGAATACAGTCGCTTACGGCAAGGTGTCTGCCACGTGGGGGAAAAATATAAATATTGTTATGGGTTACTGTTCGCCGCACAAAATATAAATACTTTATTCTTCGGTATATAGCGCACCCGGTAGCATGCAGAAATTTCACCATCTCATAATTTTTCTAGAGTGTACGGCATGCTAAAACCGCATGGAAGGTCTGCCATTTTGACGATAGTTGTGTTCCTTGGGGACAGTTGTCGCTGATTGTCACTAGCTCCTGCAGGTCTGTTTGCCTACTTTTTTGTAAACTGTCATATTATTTCTTACTTTGAAATACAATGGTGCATTTAACCAAGAAGCGATTCATAAGCAAGGATGCCGTTTGGATCTAAATAGATCCAATTGGATACATTTTTAGACGAATTTTTGCGGGATACTTATTTTTTCCGGTCAGTATAAATGTGGATACTTTTTTAAATAGGCCAAAATTTTATATTTCCTATAAAGTTTTTTTCGTTCAAAAATCGATTTTCATTAAAGATGGTAGAAAGCATTACGTTTTCTAAACGTATAAAGAATCGCTACTT
>NW_016206295.1:1974-2138 GCF_001687245.7 Rhagoletis zephyria
ACGAAGCAATGAACATATGAAGAGATCTCACCAAAATAGGTATAAGCGCAATTGCTTTAATTAGCTTAAAAGGATGCTTTACGCAAGATCTTAATATGTGACGTTGCATAAATTCTTTTCTAGAGAGTAAAAACACTTATATTTCAAAATGATTCTCTTTTTTT
>NW_016206296.1:0-2131 GCF_001687245.7 Rhagoletis zephyria
GAAAAGGGGAAAAAGGAGAAGCAGAAGCCAGAAAATGAAATTTAAACAGTGCAACCTGATTTTAATGGAATTTGTTTGTTATATAAAAGAAGATCAATGAAAGAATAAATTCATCGGTGAATCTCGTCGTGCTGCTGTTGCCGTGGTTGTGGTTGTAGTGGTGCAGCCTCTTTGTCGTATCCTTTCCTTTCCCCTGGTGAACTTCGTTGTTCCCTTCAGATGATGAACGTGAAGCAAATAGAGCACTGTCGGAGCACTCTTTCCTCCTTTATCGCAGTGATAGCAGCGTGTGCAGCTTATGAATAAAATCTGAAAAGCGCTTTTTGAAAGCCAGTCGATTCTGGTTGACGCTGCACTGGAAGCCCACCGCCTCGACAATCTCAAAGAACTCCCTGGCAATGGCCTGCTCCGCCTCGTAGTTGCCCATCAGGTGCAGCACCTCGAGCACCTGCTCCTTGTAGGTGTTCTGGTAACAGCACAGCAGCGAGTACAGCGCCAGGGCGACAATGTCGCGCAGGTAGTAGTCGTTGTTCTTCACCAGCTCCAGAAAGATAAACTCAAAGATGGTGCGGAAGAAGGGCTGAAAGGCCTTGATCACCTCCTCGTTCTTCGCCGGCTCAATCGCCGCCTGGAATCCCAGTTCAATGATGATCTTGAAGCCCACCGTTTTGATTTCATTGGAAATGCTGTGAAAAATGGAGAAAAAATGAAAATGAGCAATGTTAGTTAGTTTTTTGGATGAATCCCACAATTAGCATGCAGTGCGTGCCCTCAATAAACAAATTTTGTACTACAACCACTGTTTGATTTTACTTTTTCATTACTACTTAATCAATCGGCACCAGCGTTTCATTCNCAGTGCGTGCCCTCAATAAACAAATTTTGTACTACAACCACTGTTTGATTTTACTTTTTCATTACTACTTAATCAATCGGCACCAGCGTTTCATTCATCCATTCAATCAGTCATTAACAAATGACGCTGATAATCATGATGATGATGTCACCGAAAGAAACATCATCCCTTAATAAATCCTCCTCCCTAATGACAGTTCTTGATCTTATAAACTTGAAGCCGGCTTAACTGCCACTGACTGACAAGAGCACTCACTGAGCATCACTTTTCGCGATGACCTAGTAAAGATCGACGGAAAGATGCAACTTTGGTGATGTGCACTCAAACTCAAACACAAACTCTCAGCACTCTTGCATATAATATCCCACAGCAGCAATACAATCAACCAGGACATGATCCAGATTTGCGCCGCTGATTGCCCCCAGAGCTTATTATTGTTGCTCCAGTGAGCCCTCTCTTCGATTTACGCGCAAGCCAAACGAAACGTGGCCAATTTGTCACGTAAATTGATGCGATGCGCCTGATAAGAACAATCAATCAATGTACATGGGCTGTGTGTACACATCTGTGTGCTCGTATGAGCTGTTCATCGGTGCTGGTCAGACAAAAAATATAAGCGCACACACAGACTCAGCATTGGTAAATACGCGTAAAACAGTTATTACCTAAATGACAACAACGACTGTTTACGAAGACGATGTCGACGACGACTTTACCCTTCAATCAGTCAGCGTGAACCCTCCGCCAATGGAGCGCGCAAACATGCCTCACTCACTTTCTTTCCCCAATCATATGATGGGGAGCTGTCACCGACTGACTGCGCTGACCTTATCCCTAATCTGTCAGCGCGCACACCGACTGTCTCGACGTCTGGTGCCAGACCAGGCGGAGGCGAGTGTGGCCTCACATGCTCACACACACAGCAGAGTGTAGCAATCCTTTCTGGCATACCCAACCAGCAACACTGGCAACAGGCAAGGACAGAGCAGGCAAGCAATCTCCAACCCTGATGATGCCTGTGAGGAGGCACTGGAGAGACAGCAAATCGTCTCCACAGCCTCCTCAGCGACCATCAAAGGCTGTGATGTGCCTCCTCTGACTGTCTGTCTGCCCTGTTGCTTGCTGTGTGTGAGTGTGGGGGCCAGGCAATCTAATCGCCCCAAATGAAAATCCGCAACCCTGAAATAACAGCCGATATGTCGTGCTGCTGTGCTCACGCACAATAGTTGCTCAACTTTACCACACATCGAAGATCGAATGATCTAGATTAAGTTG
>NW_016206297.1:0-2131 GCF_001687245.7 Rhagoletis zephyria
TGTTAAAAGTGTAAAATATGTAAATGTACCTACATAAACTTTCCCGTGAGTACCATCAAAGCATTGGTGTTGAAGGGAATCTATGTATGCATGCATGCACATGAGCAAATTAAAAAGTCGATACAATTTACAGTCGAAAAATACAGTTTTCGTATAGATTATAGATTATTTCCCAAAACTGTGGGGAACTAAGCAAAATGGNTCGGCAAACTTTCGTAAAAATTTCAAACTTTCTATTTCAATTTTATCTCTTAATATTTTGCAGTTTTTTAGCTCATTCAATTTTAGTCTAATAAAGTGCAAATTTAAAGTAGCTGTGATTTACAGTTGATGTATGGCATATTTTTGACGATGTCGGTAATTTTGTTCCATATTTTCTTAGTATGTTCGACGATTTTTTTAATGAAGAAAATGAGCAACGCCTTCATCAAAAAAAATAAATATATATTAAAAATCAACGATAAGTCGCAGCCATGTATTTTAAACTTGCGCTTTATTTGAATTGATGAAGCTACAAAACTGCATACTCAAAATATGTATTTCTAGGAAATCTAATTAAAAAGCTTTACGAAAGTTTGTTGATTTTTTTAATGTTGCGCAAAGATTAAACTTTGGTTTTATACGGGTTTTGTTAAAGTGTAAACTGCATTTTTATAAACAAATAATTAAAATTTTATAATTTTAAGATAAATGGCCAATCTAGTTAACATGTATAAAGTTTTGATAAGCACTTGAAATGTCAAGTTTTAGTACTGAATTCAAAGAAGATGTTTCTTTTATCCATTCATAATAACTTAAAAAAATGTGTTTGTTAAGAAGTGTATCTTAAAATATCTGCCTTGACATTTATGTTAAAAGTGTAAAATATGTAAATGTACCTACATAAACTTTCCCGTGAGTACCATCAAAGCATTGGTGTTGAAGGGAATCTATGTATGCATGCATGCACATGAGCAAATTAAAAAGTCGATACAATTTACAGTCGAAAAATACAGTTTTCGTATAGATTATAGATTATTTCCCAAAACTGTGGGGAACTAAGCAAAATGGCCTAGTGTATTTCGCAAATATTCAAATACATAATCCACCAACCGATAATTTTATATATTCACTAAAAGATAATTTTTCATGAGTCTGAAATAAAAAAATTATAAATCTGAAGGATAAAATAGTATTGTGTTATTAATTCAAAAATAAAAAGTTTCATTTCACTGACGAAGGGGGGATCTATCCCCCCAAATCCCCCCTGGCTACGCTACTGGTCTGAACTATTGCTTAGGATAGATGTGTCATCCGAAAACATTGAAATGGTTAGAGTTTCATCAGTTGGCAAATCNTACTGGTCTGAACTATTGCTTAGGATAGATGTGTCATCCGAAAACATTGAAATGGTTAGAGTTTCATCAGTTGGCAAATCACGAGTGTATATTATTCTGCCTGACTCTGCACTTTCTCCCCAGCAGAAAGCTTTCCAGAATTGCATGCGTATTTGCAGGGAGTGAAACCTTTAGTTTGTACATATATAAGGCCATCATGCCAGACTTTGTCAAAAGCTTGAGAGATGTCGAAAAAATCACCGGTGCAGTATTGCTTCCCTTCGAAGGCTTTTCTAATACAAGAGAAAATTCTATGAACGTGTTCTTCAGTGCCATGTTTTTCACGAAAACCGAACTGATGTGCTGGTATTATTTGGTTACTTGTTAGTGAAGGTTGTAGTTTTTTCAATAGAAGCTTTTAAAATATTTTGGAAAACACAGAAATCAAGCTAATTAATGGACCTATATAAATTTACTACCGTCGGATCTTTGCCTTGCTTTGGCATAGGGTTGCCAGACGTACTGCTTATGGGAGTAAACATACTCCTTTTTACTGCAATGCACTCCCATGTACTCCCAAAAAAAATATCTGGAAATGTACTCCTTTATTACCCAAATGAAGGTTAAAATTTAAAAAGAAATTAATAAAATTGAAGTAAATCTGTGGATAATTAACAACGAACTACTTTTTTCGCAAAATCTATAAAGGCTAATTTTATTTTTCAAAAAAAAACTGTGCAACAGTTATTATTTTACACCCTTTATATGATAAAATATTCATAGCTGGAAAAAGGAGTACAAAAGAAGTACAAAAC
>NW_016206298.1:0-2130 GCF_001687245.7 Rhagoletis zephyria
TTCTGCACTTCGCAGATGCTTTTTCATGGTTCTAAAACAAAACAAAAAACAATTAAGGAAGCGCCTCACGGAGTTCGAACTCGACACCTTCAGAAAGCTAACAAATCCTGGCACGATGCTCTGCACGCTCAGCCTCTTGAATAAATAAAATACAATTATTGCTTTCAAATAACATCATTTTCGATCGTTTTCAGGCTACGAAAACGAATGAAACTTGTGTCGTGTTTCTGTTCATTTCCGGATACGAAAACCGCACTTTTTTTGAATGTTTTTGGATATGTAAATGAACGAAAACTGTAGTCGCTTTGCGTTCGTTTCCGGATACATAGTATTGTATTTGCACTGTCGGCAAAATTTACGTTTCTCTGCTGGGTGGGAAGTGATTGTTTTTTCATCGCCGTTTAAATTGGCGTGGCAATTATACCTGACTGCTGGGTATTATGCAAAGAAAAATAGAGCGAAAATATATTTAACACGGTTTTTCAGTGAAAAAAAAAACAAAAAATAAACACTAAGTAAATTTAGTTTTCTTTGAATTTTTTAAAAATCCTTTCAAAAATACCCTATCCTAGCTGCCGATACAAAAACGCCCTTTCCCAATATATTTCCAATATACTTTCAGTTGAGATCTTCATCCAAATGACGTTCTTCAGCCAAATTCTGAGTTAGGGTGTGTTTCAATCAAATTATAAAATAGGACGTTAAAATAGGTGTCGATATGTTATTTTAAACATATTTTTACTATCATAACGTTCGTGCCAAGAATATATGGATCTAAAATGGGAAATAGTAGCACTGACAAATTTAGTTCAATGAAAAGTCCGAACTAGTGAACTAGTTCATTGAGATGAACTAGTTCTTTAGTTCATTTAATTCAAGAACTCCCCAAGCCTAGTGCATACAATTTTCGGCCAAAACTAACACTTACCACTGCTTGTCTTTGAACTTGGGCCGAATATAGCGGCAGCACCATTGTCAATCAAATCGCATGCTAAAAAAAAGAAAGGCGTAAATTTGAAATTATTACACAGTGAAAAATAAAAGTGCTTATGCTTTAAAAAGTATGTATAATCAAAAGCAATAACTGACTAATGGCGTTTTCGTTTCTACCGAAAGAGGTTACCTTCTCTTTGCACTCTACGCAGAAACACTAGGAAGAGGGCAATGAGAAGGCAACATTTTTTGTAGAAACGAAAACGCCATAAGTCATAAGCTGCCTTTATTTCATATAATACACCATAATAGTAAAACCTTTGGTCGAAGTTCAGTCACTAGAGCAAAGTGGAGCAAAATAACAAAAATCTTTAACAAAACGAAAGCTACAAGCCGTGGAGCCGTATTTACCGCACATTACGTAATGCCACTGAAAAATTTTTGGTTGATTTTAGCGAGACCGAAAGAACAACTCGTTCGATCAGGAATATCTCGTCGCTGATTAGAAGAAAGATGAGCAAAACACTGATGTGACTTTCGAGAGATGCGGGTTCGACACATCGGGCAGCGAATTTTCTTTTACTAAAATTTTTTTAAATTTAATTTTCAATCATTTAATAGATTTAATTTTCCCAAAAAGAAATGTATATATATATTTTTTTCATTTAATTTTCAAAAAACGTCTCTTATTTAATTTCTTTATTTTTTGGGAATTTATTGTTTTAAGAAGAAGATTATATATTGTTTTACTTTCGTTAAATTTCTAGAAACGTACTTTTTTTTAATAAAATACTTTTTATTTTTTAATTTTATTTTCTTTTAACTTTTACTTCATTTAATTTTTAGAATCTTACATTTTTTGTTTTCCTTTTAATTTTCTTTTAATGTATAGATTTTGTTTTAAAAATAAAAATATATTTTCAATAGCATTTAATTTTCAAGGTCTATTTTCTCCTTTTTTGATTTTTTTTTAATTTAATTTTCTTTTAATTTTTAGAATTTATTATTTTCCACAGAAAATATGTGTATATATTTTTTAATTTCATTCAATTTTTAAAACTACATTTTTTTTTTGTTGGTAATAAGTTTTTATTGTTTCAAAATGAAATATATATTTTTTTTACTATCATTAAATTTTTAAAAACGTGCATATTTCTTATTTTTCTATATTTCAATTAAATATCTTTTATTTTGTCA
>NW_016206301.1:0-2130 GCF_001687245.7 Rhagoletis zephyria
GAGTTTTCCCAGATATAAGCTATATACCAGATAAAAGCTAAGGTTTCGGGCTAGATTTGTGGGAACTAAGAATAAAATCGACTGATAAGTTTTTGAGAAAATTCTCGAAATCTATATCTTCAGCAGCCTGATTTTTAGTTTTCAGGCGATAACGTTATAACATATTTATATTTCATAAACACGAAAGACAGCGTTAGATAGCTTGTTTGAAGACCCTTCTACTGATATCCACATCAATGAGATGGACTGAGTAGTGCGGCCTCACTGGTAGTTTAAAAATTGCGTTTTTTCGAATTTCAGGCAGCAGCCACGCCCACAAAGGCATAAGAATCAAAACATCCTGGAACAAAACCTTCTTAGTTTTTTTTGTACTTTAATTCCTGAAAGTTTAATTTAAATTAAATGATGGTACGTACAGACGCCACATACATACCAAAGCATCTCGTAGTGGAGACACGAACCAAAACACATTTACCTCTATATCTTTCCAACTAGTGGCCGGAACTTAATATGTAAGGTATCGATTGAAAGGTATTAGTGTATAGAATAACACTAAATCTGTTGGGTGTGCCTACATGCCCCCATAAACCGGCAATAGCAAAAATACGTTTTTTGTTTCGCAACACTTTAGCCTAATTTTTAAGAATCCGGTCAATCGCTTATGAAGCTTGAATACATATCCGGACACACTCTGCAAGACCTTTCCAACGATATATCAAACATGTCGATTGGGCGTCTGGATAAAAACTTCCCAATCTCGTGTCACTCGCGCGTACTGCTGTGCGCTGTTATATATATCCATAGGGTTCTAGGAAACGGCTCTAACGATTTTGATACAATTTTGTACACAGATAATGTTTTGGATTTTAAGATTATCTGTATAAGCATAATCTCCGAGAAGAAGTGACAATTAATTAAAAAATCATAATATGGGTATTAAATGGAAGGTATTTTAAAGATCCATAATTCAAAAATATTTTTAAGAGGGTTGCCACCTATTTTGAATCGCAAATTTATTTAAAATTTTGTTTAGAAAAAAAGGTAAAATATAACTATTCATGGGTACCAAGAGAAGTTTCTTAAACAATGCTTTCCCTTTATACAAAATGTTATCCCTTAGGATAGTGTAAGGTTGGCACTTATTTTCGATTCTTCACAATTTATCTAAGACATCGCAATATGGATATCAAATGAAAGGTATTGTTGAGAACTTTGGTCAGAAAATATTTTCGATCAAGGTTGCCACTCTTCTATGTAATACAAATTTGTATTTTGTTAATTTCAATCAGTATTTTTTGTAAGTAAACACAGTACATATACGCTTAAGACTTGTACTATGGATTCCAACGTATTTCGAGATGGGGTTGCCACCTAAATTTTAGAGTAAGAAATTTACTTAATAGATATCTAATCCATTTTTTTTCAATTCCAAAATATTTTTCCAAATCTTGAAAACCTTAAAAAGTATATGCACTCCGGGCAAAGCTCGGTCAACGTGGTACTACATATAATACGCGAAGGGATTTTTTGTGCAACGTAAAAGATCTGTACCGTTCGCTCGATATATACCCGTTCAAAAATAAGATTTCAAATTAAAGCGCTTGGTATGTAGACGTGCAATAAGGTTTTGTTTTTTTTGAAAAGAGTTGCCACCTGATGAAAAATTGCGTTCAAATGATTTAATAATTAATGCCATCAGATCCACACCGTTCATTCGATATTCAAAAGTGAGGTGTCAAATCAAAGGCCTCTGACTTTAGGTGTGCAATAAGGTTTAACTTTTTCGAAAAGAGTTGCCACCTTTTAAAAAATTAAGTTCAAAGTAATACGCGAAGGTGCTACCTGCAAAACAAATATACTCAAATTATTTAATAATCAGTGCTATCAGATCAGCACCGTTCATTCGATTTTCAAAAGTTAGGTGTCAAATTAAAGTGCGCGGGCTGCAGATGCAGAATGTGGTTTCACTTTTTCGAAAAGAGCTGCCACCTTTTAAAAAATTAAGTTGAAAATATTTAGAAAGTTAAAACAATTATTCCAAAATGGCTTTCGATCGAAACAGGGTTAAAAGCTTTGTCTCTTAACTTCACTGGAGGGTTGCCACCTGTTTAAAAAATTTAACTAAATTTA
>NW_016206302.1:0-1904 GCF_001687245.7 Rhagoletis zephyria
ACGGTGAGAGCGCTAGCAGCACGGCGGGTGACTCTCAGGAGCAGCGAAGTAACGGTGAGATCGCTAGCGGCACGGCGGGTGATTCTCGGCAACAGCGGAGCAACGGTTGAGCANTGTTGAGCAACGGTTGGGCAGCGGCGGCGGCACCTCGGGTGCCTCTCGGCAACAGCGGAGCAACGGTTGAGCAACGGTGGGAGCGCTAGCGGCACGGCGGGTGATTCTCGGCAACAGCGGAGCAACGGTTGAGCAGCGGTGGGAGCGCTAGCAGCACGGCGGGTGATTCTCGGCAACCGCGGGGCAACGCTTGAGCAACGGTGAGAGCGCTAGGAGCACGACGGGTGGCTCTTGGCAACAGCGAAGGAACGGTTGAGCAACGGTGAACACGCTAGCAGCATGGTGGGTGATTCTCAACAGCCGTTGAGCAACGGTTGAGCAATCGGTGACCAGCGGCGGCGGTACGGCGAGTAATTCTCGGCAACGGTTGAGCAATCGGTGACCAGCGGCGACGGTACGGCGAGTAATTCTCGGCAACGGTTGAGCAATCGGTGACCAGCGGCGGCGGTACGGCGAGTAATTCTCGGCAACGGTGGCGTGACGGTGAGCGCCGGCGGCGGCGGCCCGACGGGTGCTCTTCGGCAACGGATGTCCTCTAATGGCAACGGGTGGCTCGTATTGTTACTCGGCAACCGATGGAGCGGAGCGACCTAGCAAGACTAGCGAGACTCGTCAGGCACCGCCGCTCCCATAATTGCACACTACATGAGTAGGGGCTGGAATGGGGGCGGCGGTAGCCGTGGCTCGGCCAACCGGAGACGATTTAGTGCGTCCGAAAACACACCACTAGGCGCCAACCGATTGGTCGAGCCGTGCTTGGATTAACCAGCCGGAGAGGATTTAGTGCGTCCGAGGGCACACCACTAGGCGCCAACCGGCTGGTCAAGCAATGTTTGGATTGACTAGTCAGAGACGATTTAGTGCGTCCGAGGACACACCACTAGGCGCCAACCGACCAGTCAAGCCCAACGCTTACCTAGCGAGACTGACTCGACTGCGCACTTGTTCAGCTTTTTATACCCGATGCTGTGTATTTCGTTTGAGAATTCGTCGTGTACGCTGTCCCGATGGTAGCTGGCGAACGAAGTGGTTGGTATGCTGCTAGCAGTGTTTTGCCTGATGCTGTATGAGCAGAGGTGGGCACGACCACAAACAAGCCTGAGCTAAAAGTGAGAATGTGTATGTGTGTCCAATTAATTTTTATGCTTTCGTGTTCTCATCGTTACGCTCTCGCTTGTATACGTACAAGCGTTGCTTACGCTCTTTTAGCACCTGCTAAGTCTCTGCCCATGCCTGTGTATGAGTGTGCCGAAGAGTACATATGTGTGTACAGTGGTGTCTGTATGTATGTATAGTGGGATATGTGTGTACGGTGGTATATATATGTGCAGTGGAGTGTGTATGCTTCGTTTGTACGTTGTCGATATGTATCGGAAGGTATGTATATGCGTTGTTATGTGTGTACAGTGGTGTCTGTATGTATGTATAGTGGGATATGTGTGTACGGTGGGGTGCGTATGTACTCCAACGTGCTGTGTACTATTGTTTCGTAGTGAATTGCTACGTTACAAAGTTTTAGACGAAAAATAAGAATATTAGGGCTATTCGCGATTCGGTGCATACCCTGCAAAAATCGCGACTACTCCATGCATGCATGTAAAGAGTACTCCCTAAGGGCCACGGAGTACTCCAAAATTAACCACAATTCATATAAAAAATATGGTCCTATTAACATTGCGATGTCCTAGGGCAGGACCATATACTCCATCCCTGCATTACATCAGAGTAGCACAAAACTACTCCAACATATTAACAGTGGCATTGTTGTTATATTTTTTCGTTTGTACACG
>NW_016206302.1:1928-2130 GCF_001687245.7 Rhagoletis zephyria
TCTGATGGCATTCGAACCCGAACATGCTGGGAGCTAAGAACTAACAGCGAGCATCTCTACACGTTCAGCTACAGCCAGACATGCAAATGTGCTTTCAAATGCTCAACTTTAATGACATTTCGTTAAAACACGAGCAGTGATCGGGGTAACATAAAAATGGTGCAGAGACACGAGTTGGTCCGCTACAGCATGACAGAGGAGC
>NW_016206303.1:0-2130 GCF_001687245.7 Rhagoletis zephyria
AAAAAAAAACATTTATTTCTTCACATCTTCACTTCTTCAACACTTATTATTATATGTAAAACTGAACATTAATGAAATAAATAAAATTGTATCTGTGTTTTAACCAAAAACAAAGAAAATACCCCAATAAATACATGAATTATTAAGAATGCAAAGACAAATTATTTATCAGAAATACTATCTCTTACACACTGAAAAAAAAGTAATATTTAAAAACTCACAAAAAAGCAAAATCGCTACAGCGAAAAAGTGGTTTGAAAAGCCGCATAAATTCAAATCCGCGTAAAAATAAACCGCATAAAAAAGAGACCTAAGTGTACATGGAAAACTTTGAGCGCTTAGAGCGACCTCTAAATACTTTTCGATGTCTAAATAAAAAAAATAGGGGTATAATTTTTTCGGTGTAGAACAATTCTAGGGTCTGAGAGCCTAAAAATTCCGACTTTGCTTTTCACATGCATTTTTGGACCACCCTAATGTGAATATGTATGCAGAAATTACCGTTTGTAAATATTGGGAATTCTATTCGGATAATAATAAATATGTCTGAATACAAATTTTGAATATCTGTTTATCTGAATATTCTGATCTAAAGAATAGGGGTACTCATTTATGTATACGCGCAAGTTTCTTATTTGGGTAATTGGGCAAATTTGCGCAGCGTGTTTCATGAGGACAGTTTTATATTATGTGCAATTTCTGACATTTAATTAGTTTAGAAGTCTTAATTTAAAAAAGGTTAAACAATTTAAACTCAAATTTATGCAAATATTTACCGCAGTCATTTCGGAAAGGCGTTGAGCGCAAATCAGCGGGGGAAAAGTAGGTACAATAGTGCCATTTTTGGCATTCTCCTTCACAAAGGCACTTTCGGCACAATTCATTCAGTTTTGTCACAATCATAAATTATAAAAATTTAGCATAATACGCTACTGATAGACTTGAAAAGTAAAAATTAAAATAACTCAAAAATTAAAATAAGGGCCCTAATATAAAATTAATAAAAACTAATCAATGTAAAGAATAGTACAACTGGTCAAAATGTCTCACTGCTACTATTTCGCACATATGTAGGTACATATATGTGTAAACAGGTCCGAATAGCTATACTTCAGTGTTTTTCCAATCTGTAATTGGAATATTAGGACTGTTCAGGATATTGTGGAATTAGATTTGCAAATTTTATGCTCGCTACAAGGGCAACCGTTTGCATTCTTTTTGTTGTGAATTTACAAATGCACCGAAATATGCAAATGTAAGATCATATGCACAAGATTCTTAATGGCCCTATTGTGTTATTTTACTTTTTACTCTAATAATTCAATGAATTAACAATTATTATGTTATCTCAGTGTACTTTAAAACACATACTGTAACTGAAGATACATATATTGTTCTTAAAAGGCCTCAAAAGAAAGCAATTTCAAGTTTGTGGCACTTCCATTACCTTTTGGCACTATTTTTCCAGTCCATAAGGCACATTTTGAAATTTTGGAATTCCATCCCTGGCACAAATCAAAACAAGTAAAAGAGTCTAAGTTCGGGCGAAGCCGAACATTAAATACCCGGCGCGCATATTAAATGTAGTTTTTTCACCTTTTCGTAAACTACCATTATATGGTAAGCAGGGTGGTTCTACCCCTATTTAAAAGAAGTTAGAATTAATGTTATTTCTTTTCAGGGGATTGTTGTTAGCATCAATTTTGAGTAAATTAGCGAATTTCGAAATATCGAAGTTTCAGCATTCCTGAAATTTACCGTTATACGAAAAGGGGGCGTACTTTTAGTCCGATTTCAAACATTTTCAACGTGTTGCTTTTATATAGCAAGTACTGCAATTGTACCAAGTAATACTCTTATTTTCCGCCTAAATATCATTGTAAACATAAGTTTTGAGTGCATAACTTTCAGTAAATAGTTACTAAAATAGCGCGGTTTTCGTATTTTTGAAAACTACTGTTATTTGGGAGGTAGGCGTGATTATTGTCCGGTTTTGCCAATACCCTACGTACCCAGTTTCATTAAGATATCTAAATTTTTGCTCGAGCTATCGTGTGCATAGATGGACGGACGGACGGACACACAGCACACTAATCGAATAAGACCAATTCTTGTTAAAAATGCTGGGTT
>NW_016206304.1:0-2130 GCF_001687245.7 Rhagoletis zephyria
ATCACTTCTACCATTTTTTCAAATTGTTGATGCTTTTCCACAATAAATTTTTCATTTAAAAATGGCCTCGAGCTCATTATAAAATTGTTGAATATAAAATATTAAATTTTTTTATTTTTTAAATTCATAAAAAATCCAAAATGAATTATGAATTAAAAATAATAATTTTAATTTTTAGGCAAAAAAGAAAAAAAGTATTTTTTGCCTAAAATATTAAATTTTTTTATTTTTTAAATTCATAAAAAATCCAAAATGAATTATGAATTAAAAAAAAAATTTTAATTTTTAGGCAAAAATAATTTTTTTTCTTCATACATTTATTTTTATCGGCAAAACTGTTGAGTATATAGAAAAACGTTATATTAACAGATTAAAGGAATTGTAATTTTTAATTTTTTTTAATTTGTTTGAGCAAAATCGGACTAGTGGTTCTCGAGTTATGTCAAAAAAAAAGACCACCAAAGGTGACAATTTCCCCTATATGATAGTTACTAACTTCAAATCGATATATCTCGATTCCTAGATGTGACCCAGCGAAACGCCGGGCCACGTATAACTTGTTCTTGACCGATATAACATTTCCCGTTGGTTTCATCCCATCCCGATTTTGACTGTCGCATAGTGTAATAATAATAGATTTGCGCTTACACATATGTTAGTGTTTGGCCGAGCTTCTCCGATTTGTGGCGTGCGCCTTGATGTTGTCACACAAAGCGGAGGGACCTACAATTTTACGCCGACTCCGAACGGCGATTGTATTTTTATGAGAAGCTGTTCTTCTTGGCAGGTGCTGCGCCGACAATGATTGATGATGTGTTTCTTGTTTCTAACGAAGGTAACCCTGATTCGGTTAGTAGGTTAGCAATAGGTGTTGTGGGAAAGGTGTAAGGGCTTTTACTTATTCCTTGGTGGTATGGTGGTCTCTAAAGTGTTTAGGGTAGACTTTAGAGAGTTACCGTACAGAATTAATACGTAGTCTACTTTGCTTCGTATGAGTGTCTTTGTGAGATAAGTGGGGGTGGTAGGGTGGGCGTAACTTTTGCCCGATAGGTAGCGAATCAAATTTGTTTTAGTGTTGGTTATTTTTTTCATGTATGAAATGTGTTCGTTCCACTTAAAGTTTTTTTTGTAAAAATCACGCCCAATATTTCAAGCTTGGCAACGTAGTTACCTTGCGTGTTTCCAACAGCGATCAGCAAAGACTGCCTATTTTGATATTCCCCGCCACTGAGCATATTTTGGTTATAAGTACGTCTAAAGCTGAAATTACTCAAGAACGTAAACCTACCGGTACGTAAACTCGAGTCAGCTGACACAATCTGTCTTACCAGAGCGCCATGTAAATGAAAACTCAGCACCGCAGAATTTTTCTGTAGTTGTAGCCGCAGCAGAAATCTCCGGAATTTAGATTTTTCCANTCTGTCTTACCAGAGCGCCATGTAAATGAAAACTCAGCACCGCAGAATTTTTCTGTAGTTGTAGCCGCAGCAGAAATCTCCGGAATTTAGATTTTTCCATGTCAGCTGATTTCTTCCTTCTATAGATAGTTGCCACTTCGTCAGTTTTGCAGATAGTAAAAAAGTTATAGAGTTCCTCTTCAAAATACGTTTGAAATATTTGAAATTTACTATCGAATCAAGTTTTTTTGTTGAAAAATAAGTAGTTTATATTTAGCTAGCATCTGTTATAGCACGAAAAATTGTAGTTGAAAAGGTAAGTATAGGGTTCAATCGATACCACTAAGGTATCTCTCTAATGAGTACTTGTACTCAAAAGACTGAAATTATCGATACCTACTCAGTATCGGCAAAGTATCGAGTACTTACTTGAATTATTTTCATCTTCTCTTTCGAGAGATACTTCCCTTTTTTGTTGTAAAAGGTCGTATGATTACGTCTTATCATGGTTTAAAACATTGTATGTCAAAATCAAATAAAAAGCTAATCAAGTTGCAGGTATAGAAAACGTATATATTTAAGTTATTTAGTAAGAATACAAAATAATTATTAATTAATATTTGTGGTACATTACCAAAGAACAGTATTGGTTATAATTTTTTCAGTAGTAGTTCAGTAGTAGTAGTAGTTCGATTTCGAGCTGTCACAACGTACAACACCTTTCCAAGGCGAA
>NW_016206305.1:0-2130 GCF_001687245.7 Rhagoletis zephyria
AAGGGATCGGCGATCACTTGAAACGCAGCTAGCCACTGTATACGCGAAAAAGCAATGTTGCCACTTTTTCTCATTAAACCATGTTCGAATCGTGGAAATTTTGGATAGATCACAGGGTTGCTTTTAACATTTAGATTCTTAATTCAAAAATGGAGTTGCATTTAGCTGCATTTAGGTGACGAATTGTGTATGGATAAATGTACTTTTAGAGTAGCTTTTAGAGCTAAATGCTTTTAAGCGTAAGCAAAAACAGCCCATTATGTTTCCACTTAAGTTAAGAACAAACGAAATTTTATTTTTAAATTAAAATGAGTTAGATATATTTACAGTCTGATTCTGTACACTTGATAAATTGAAAATCTTTATAATTTGTCAATTTTTATTATTTACCAATAATTGGTATTCTAGCACAGACATCAAAAGCTCTTTTCTTGATAAATTATCAAGATTGAAAATGCTATTGGCAAATTGAAATTTCATGTGAAATGTATAAATTTTGTATATTAATAAATTTGTTTCNACAATTTAATACTCCATGTGCCGGCGTTTGAACCTGCGACACACGGAATTATAGTCGACATCTTTACCTACTCGGCTACGGCAGTCAAAAGCTTTTTTGCTTTTAAATTCATATTTTTCATATGTGACCAGTGGTCGGACTTATACCACATTGTGGTAGATCTGCTACTTTTTTGAGCATCTACCACTCAAGATCTGAAATCTACCACATATCCGTGCTTTTGAGTAGTTTTAAGAGCAAAAATTGTCCAACACTAAGCACTATATGGTAACAAGAATAATATGATACAAGATTCCGGTGACGATGAAATTTCTCAAGTAAAAGTAAACAAAGCCGAATGGGAGGATAAAATAAACTATAAATAGCAAATTTTCTCAGTAATTAATTTTTCGACGGGAAACGTGGTTTCATTATGTTAAATTTTAAAATATGTGATTTATAAAGAGAATTAACAACGAAAATTAAAAGAAACGCGATTTTTGTGAAAGTATTAGCAAATTTCAGTGCATCTAAAGTTTCTAAGCGTTGTTTAATTTTACATGAGAATTGTCAAAATCGACAAATCCCAGTTAGCTGTTTCTGGAACGTGCCACATTTGTTCGCTACTTCGTGATGTGATAAAAAAACTGGCAGCACTCCGTAAGGTTCTAGAAATCTCTTAAAATATGTTCCAAAAATATCTTAATATGAAAAGCACTTCCTGCACCGTCAAGGAAAAAAATTGCCAAAAATCAAAGCAATTTTTAGCAACTCCAATCTTGCACTTTATTATACTAAACTTATTATTTTTTTTAGAGTCTAATTAAAAAGTTTACAATTTAGGTGAAACCTTGCAGACTTTTTTTATTTTTTGTACAAAGTTTGATCCAAACCCAGAGATCTACCACTTTTTTTTTGAAATCTACCAAATTTTTTCCAGATTCTAGCACACAGAATTTTTTTTAAAGTCCGATCACTGTATGTGACCATGAAATCAGTTCCACTCATGTGGAAATCAGTTTCACTCATGTGGAAATCGTAGAGCTTTTTAACCGACTTCCAAAAAATGAGGAGGTTATCAGTTCGTCGGATTATTTTTATTTTATTTTTTATTTTTATGTATGTTACCGCCTAACTTTGGACCACGTCAACCGATTTTTTTGCATCGGAAAGGTATTGTCTCAGAGGTGGTCCCATACTAATCTGGTTAAGATCCGATCAGTGGATCATGAGATATATGTATATATTTTTTTTTATATGAGAGTTGAAGTCGGTTTTTTTTTCCTAAAAATTACTTGTTGTTTTATAAATATTGACACAGAATGAGAAGGGAGCTTTTACTTGATAAAAATCTTGATAAAATTTCTTTACAGAAAATGTATCAGGAAAACACAGAATTGGGCGGTTAGTTATTTTAAAATATTTACAAATTTTAACTTCATAAGCTGCTATAGTTTGGTGGCAATTATTTCTTTTGTTTTGTTTCGATTTCACACATTCCTAGGCAACCAGCTGATTTCGAAGATGTTTTCGCTCTTCCCTCTTCTTTCGCTTCGATCGTAACTCGGAATACCAAATTACTATTGTTGCGGAGCGGAATGCGGGAAAGTAGTCGAAATGCGGAATAGGGC
>NW_016206306.1:0-2130 GCF_001687245.7 Rhagoletis zephyria
GTTTTCGAGTTTTCTGCTCTTCGCGTTTAAGGGAATCCCCTAATTGTGTTTTAGGCGCAGCAATTGTGACAATAGTCATATGATGAACTTTGTCAGTGTTGTGGGAATAGGGCGGTTAGTATTATTCTTTTAGTAGCAAGTCATTCGAAACCTTCAGCGTGCCGTAGCTAGCCGAAAGAGCTAACGTCAAAAAAGTAAAATTCCTTATTGGTGGCGCAGAATAAGAATGGTAATTATTTTCATGTTTTAACTATAAAGTTCCTATAAAAAGTTAAAGCAGCTCAAACAAATTATGAAATATTTGATATTTTTTGTTTGAAAACCTTGTGGGCCAATTGCTAATTATTTGAGGTCAGAACCCCTCAAGAAGAAAAGCTTCATAAATATATCGTCGTTTAAAGTACAAAACCGCGTATCGTCATTCTGCAAAACAGCGTAAATTTTAGACTTTAAAGCCTGTCTTTTTAAGGCAGGAAGGGCAAGTGCGGTTATCATGTATGCTGCTAGACTTTCTTTAAAAAAATGGCAAAATTAGCAGTGCTTTGTCCCATACGCAAAATTAAAATAAAATAAAGTGCTTCGAATATCTAAATAAGTTACAAGCAGACCCGGCGAACTTCGTCCTGCCCAAAATTAATTTTTTTATTGAAATATTTGGACCAACGTTTTCGCCAGCAATTCACGTTGACGTTTGGTTTTTTGGTCGACAGAAGGCATATCCTCCATTGCCGTCTTAAATCACCTGACGAAAGCGTTCACCAATTTCCAGGACACTATCACAAATACTTCCACAGATATACGATATGAAAAATTCGATATGTATGGGTGATGCCACGCTTCCTTAATATATCGAAAGTCTGCTGTAGGTGTCCAAATTTCAAAAAATCGGTACAGCCGTAGCCGGTACAGCCGTTTTTTTGATTCTAAAATTCTTTTCCATCAGTGTACACATTTACTTTTTATCGTCCAACAACAAAAAAATACTGGAAAATTATGCAAAAAAATGGAATAAAAATCAATGTTAGCTGTTCAATAAGTGACTATAAGTGACCTTATGGTGCAGGAATGGTATTTTCAGGGATTGAAGTCAGAACTCCAAGCCTAAGTGGAAGGTTGTATCAAGCAAAATGTGATTGCGGTAGGTACTCAAACTTCCCAAAATAAAACTCAACTCAATTTATTAGTATATCATGGCATTGAAAATACCTTCAAGTTTACATCTCTGCTTATAGCAATTTCCGTCTTACTCCACACTGTATCATACCAGCATCCATTTCTTTTGGGTCCGCAAGTAGCCATGAAACCTTTCCGCCGATAAAAGCATTTAGTGAAGATAAGTAAAGCAGTATATCAAAAATAGCCTCAACTTATACCACCAAAGGTCCGGTACAGCACATGGCGATGGATTTTAGAAGCTTAGCGAATTTAAATTCCTATGGTTTTGACTGAGATTCTGTTTCACTACAACTCAGCCGTTAAGCTGATGCCTCTCTATTCTTTCATCTCAACTTAGCTTATCATGCCAAAAGATCATGTTCCATACCAAAGATAATTTGCAAGAGCCGTAATACTTCAATATTTTATTCTACGCGCTTCCACAATAAGCCTTTATTATTAACCCATACATATGATCAAACCTTATATATATATTTCCGGGAAGAAGTCACTTTCAGATGCATCGACCTATGATTAGCGAGTTGGTGAAACATGGCCATCAGGTATATGCACACGTTTTGACTTTCATTTTATTACATGGAGTTAAAAGTATTTATGGTTAATCCATCATTAGGTCACCATNAGCGTAAAAACTGAATATAGCTTATCACAGTTTTTTAAACTAATGAAGTCTATAGCTGTTGTGACGAGCGAACATGCGCTAAAACAACCGAAGGTACAGGCTATTATTAACGCCAAATAAACTGAGGGTGTCTACGATTTGCTGTTAGTGGAACAGCTACATCAGGAAGTTTTTCTTGCCTTGGCCCACGTCTATAAAGTACCCGTTGTTAGCTCGGTTACATTTGCGAAGACAACCTACATGAGTCAGATGTTCGGCGTAATTTCTCCTTGGTCATACGTGCCCTTCAATTCACAGAGCGTATGAGCTTTTGGGAGCGCGCTGAAAATACC
>NW_016206307.1:0-2130 GCF_001687245.7 Rhagoletis zephyria
GCATTAAAATAGAAACTAAGATTTGAAGTAAAAATTCTTATGACATTATTAAATGGGTCCTTTAGAATTAGGAATTACATGCATACATACATACGTACATATGTGGAACCCCATAGAGTTGTATGACAAAATCTGTATGAACAAGTAAGAGTTATTGTTGTTGTTGTTTTCAATAGTGCATAAGCCAAGAAAAATCGACCCCATTCAAAGTTCTAGATGTTGATCCATGTATTTTTGTAAATTCACTAAAAAATTGATAGCGAAGCTATAAACACACACACACACACACACACGCAGACATGCTTGTCAAGTGTACAAGTACTAAATACTGCTCAGAAACTTAAGTATTTGCTTAAGTACATAATTTTCAACTATGTAGAGATTAACACTAACTTTCCCCCTTCAAAAGTACATAGGTATATACATATAATATTTCGCGAAAGTTCATTGAGTTTGATTTGGACCTGTGACCCCCTTCAGCAGTCTATATATGTAGTCCTGAAACACCGCATAGGAACCGAAAAGTAATCGCAGCAGCCGTGGTTACAAAATACATACTAAATCGGTTGTTGTTGTTCTATAGGAATCTTATGAGTAATGCCTGGATAAAAGATTGTCGATTCCCTGCAAACAATGCGACTCGGGATGACTCGCAAAGGAACTTGCGGCTAATAACACTTTTGATCACTTTAAATGGAATGGACTTTTCGCTTTTGTTCGAGCGTGTTCTTTGAAGAGACTAATTGCTCCCGTTTATACCCGAACGGGTATAAAAAGCGACTAGTCACTTTTAATAAATAAAAATAAAAAATTGCGCCAGTTGCGTTATTAAGCGCCAACGCCGCATATGAAATTCATTGACTAAGAGCGTACATATCATTAAAGCGTTAATAGTAACCGTTAGCGATGAGTCGGGGTCTAATTGATTTCCAATTAACGCCCCATTGTACCCGATTGAGAATAATCTGAGAATACCCTCTTTAGAGAAGGCGCAGCATTTTTTGCAGAGAGGTTACTTTCGGCAGGCTTTGAGAAAGCGCGATTGAAGTTTGGAATGCGATTTTTCAAAACTATAGACTTTCTAAAAAGTCTTATTTTAAAGTATACCACTTACGGCAGTCTTTTATCCAGGCGTCGGCAACACAAAAACAAGAACATAAAATAACTGTAAAGAATGCAACTCATGCTTTCATTCAAAATGTATATGTATGTGTATTCATCTTTCGATCAAATTGATTTTTTTTTACTTAATTCTCCAATTCTGAAAACCTTTTTCATAAAAAAAATCTAAAAAAAAACTTTGTGTGCACTATTTTGATCGCAAGCATTTCTTCTAAGAAAATCTTTTACGAAATTTTCAAGGAACATTGCAACTTTCCTATCAAACTATTTAAACTCAACTTTTGTGAGAACGAGTGAGCCGCAATACTTTATAGTGTCATTTCCATATAAAACCTTTTCACGAGTAGTATTTCCCACTTTTTCGTAGTTTAAATTTGTTTACTTATTCGTAAAGAAAATAGGTATTCTCAAGCCCAAAATATTAAATTAGCACAGAATGCGGCACATTTACGTATTTTAATTAAATTTCGATAGACCACAAAGAAAGTAAAAAAAAAATGAATTTTACTTTCCAAAGTAGGAACTGAAAATAACCGTTAAATAACAAGAGTTTTACTCTTAGCTCATTAAAAAATTATTATTTTTTGATTTTTTTTTTATTAAAAATAATCGTTAATTTGTATTTTTGCGATAATTTCTAACCGTTATAATGGAGACTGCGTTTTTTTGACCATTTTAAATCTTTTATTTAATATCTAAAAAATTAAGTCCTGAAATAACGGTTATGTTATGGTCGCAAAAATAAAGAGCACAAAATAACGATTAAATTTGAACGAAAAAATAAAATCTAAATTTAACGATCCAAAAAATTATAAATCATCAAAATTATGGTTAAACCTGATTGGAAAAATAGAAATCAATTTTTAACGCTTAAATTGTGTTCTTTATGGCAAAGATCATAACCGTTACGGCCCCTGCTCTAAAGTGAAATCAATCTTTTTGTAACGCGTTTTCTGGTGAAAAATATTGTTATAAAAATTGCGACTTAGAACAAAAATATTGTAGGTA
>NW_016206308.1:0-1783 GCF_001687245.7 Rhagoletis zephyria
TTTTAAGAGTTGCCACCTGTTAAAAAAGTTTAATTTATTTAATATGCGGGAACGACTGAATAGATTTGGATGAAAATTTGCACACAGATAGCTTTGACCTAGATTCGAAAATAGGCTACTTTTCTTAAGAGTTGCCACTCTGTAAAAAAGTTTCATTAATAATACGCGGAAACGACTGAATGGATTTGCATAAAATTTTGCAAGCAGATAGCTTATGACCTACAGTGGAAAATTGGCTAATTTTTTGAAGGTTGCCACCTGTTAAAAGAAGTTTAAGTCAAATTAATACGCGAAAACGACTAAAAGATTTGCAGAAATTTTGCACACAGATAGCTTATCACCTAGGTTAGAAAGTAGGCTACTTTTTTAAGAGTTGCCACCTGTTAGAAATGTTTAATTTAATTAATACGTGGAAATGAGTGAACTGATTTGCATGGAAGTTTTCACACAGATAGCTTATGAGGTAGAGTTGAAAAACTGGCCTTAATTTTTTTAAGAGTTACCACCTGCTAAACAAAGTTTAATTAAATTAATACGCGGAACAGTCTGAACAGGATTTGCATAAATTTTGCAAGCAGAAATAGCTTATGACCTACAGTGGAAAATAGGCTATTTCTTGGGAGAGTTGCCGCCTGTTAAACAACTTTAATTAAATTAATACGCGGAAAGGACTGAACAGATTTGCATGACATTTCGCACAGAGATAGCTTATGACCTATGTTGGGAAATAGGCTACTTTTTTAAGATCTGTCACGTATTAGAAAAGTTTAATTAAATTAATACGCGTAAATGACTGAACTGATTTGCATGAAAGTTTGAAAGAATTGCCACCTGTTGGAAAATGAAATTTTGCTCAAAGATTGTTTATGACCTGGATTGAAAAATAGGCTACTAGGATGGTCTTAGACTGAAAGTAGGTCCGATAACTCAAGGCCCCTCCCATACATATTGGAATTTTCATATTGCATACATATCTCTGGAAGTATTTGTGGGAGAGAACTGAAACTTGGTATAGTGATATGTATCTGAAATCAACGATGGCATTAATCGATTGATGTTTTAATCAGTTAGTTAATTCGACTAAATTCAATCTGATTACAGTTAATCATGATTAATTTTAATCTGACTAAATAGTTAGTCGTAACCGCGATTAAAAAATAAATTTCTAATCATTAACTCTTCATTTGATCAAGTAGGTGTGGTGATTAATTAAGTTATGCTGGAATTTCCCTGTACACACAAAGCAAGTTAATCCGGTATGGCTAAGTCGGGCTTCCTCATCAATCTAAGCTATTTGGTGTGCATTTTCATTAAGATATATACCAACAAACGTTTTACAAACTAGGTTTGTAAAAGTTCCCAGTTTATGTATTACTAATAACAATAATTATAATTTTTTTATATTATGTGCTTTTTATAAGCGTAAAACACAAAATAATTACTATAACTGGTGTTTGGTTTCAAACTCGGACAAACTAGACAAATTAATCAGATTTTATTTTTAATTGGATTAACGATTATTGTTTTAAATTAATTAAACGTAATCGCAGCCAGCGATTATCGATTAAAAAAAAGTTATCATTAATCGTACAGTTGATTACGACAAATTAATTTTAATCGTCAAACGCGATTATAAATCGTTAATTTTTAATCGTTAATCAGATTAACAGTTTACTGTGTGAAATCATGCTCATATTCACGGAGAAAAGAGGCATAGCACCTCCCATACTGACTGAATGTTTCATATTGCATTTCTCTTCAAATGTTTGGGGTAAAGCACTCA
>NW_016206308.1:1964-2130 GCF_001687245.7 Rhagoletis zephyria
GTTTATTGCAGAGGACTGGAACTTGGCACCGAGATGTGTATACAAAATTAATTCCATACTCATGGAGAAAAATTTGCGTTATTCGAAAAGGGGACAATGTTCCTCCCGTACAAATTAACTGTTTTGTACTGGTTATCTCTAGAGGTGTTCATGGTAGAGTACCGGG
>NW_016206309.1:0-2130 GCF_001687245.7 Rhagoletis zephyria
GTGGTAATTGGATCTCTCTCAAAATTTTGTATGGCAAATCACGTAATACAAAGGGTAATCGAGTCGCCAATTACGAATGAGAGCCAATTACGAATGGCAGAGCGAATTACGTGCCGTGGGAACATAGTATTACACATTGAGAAGATAGCTTACAACCAATATAGAAGTATTACATATGTATCTATATGAGAATAGTTCAGATTATACCAATAAAAGTTATAATAGATTTTAAATTAAATTATTTTTTCTCTGCTATCTTTCAGATTTACGAGTACTTCGAAGACTGATTCCAATTATTTTACTGCACATAAAGTGAAAGTGGCCAAAGTAAGTCAATCAACACTATATGCTACTAGTACCATCCATTATTAATAAGCACAGATTTATTTACTTAAACATTCTTTGGTTTATTTTAAATACATATAACAGTTATACGAAAGAAAGATATTTTAGCAGTGTTGCATCGTCGACAACTGCGGGATGTTTGTTGATAAAATTACTCATAAATCTATACAACATAATGAAAAAAATCTAAAGTATCTAAGGTAGTTAACATTTTCAACTAAATGCAATTCAACTTAATGTAAAACTATTGTAATGTTTACATACATATGCATAAGTAAGTTGTTTTGTAAAATCAGTAATTAAAAAACAAATTTAATTATCTATTACACGGAAAGCAATGTTCTCACTATTTGTTAATTAGTTGCTCGGTTGCATATCAGTTTTTCTTTAAAAATTCCCTCCATCTACGCGTGCTTCGGTAAACTATTTTATTTTAACTTCACTAGTAACAAGACTTAGATACAAAATTATTATCTACGGGCTAATTTTAAGTACACGATTTCCCTAAAAAAATTCTCCATACTCAGGCGATATCAAGGCTGTGTTAAACATATTCCCGGATAGCATGGCTAGTTCTAATGATTAGCATTTTTTTCCAGTAGCAGATTGTTATCTTGAACCGAATTTCCATCAGGCAATGAAATGAGAAACAATTTATGCCATTTTAAAAATGCCATGTGGAAACAAACACAATGCTCTAAGAAAACTTAACGTTATACCTATTTAGGAAAACGGCAAACAAGGCAAAAAATAAACAAGGTAGAAGCGATTTTGACATTTCTCTCTTTTGAACACCGACTATAATGTCAAATGATGAATAACTTTTAACCCTTTTCAAGTTGGCATTTTCTAATTTTCATTAAAAAATCAATTGTGTGCTTTGAGATAGTTTTGAATTTTGTGATTTTTTTTTGTTTTTCGACCACATGTATTTATAGATACATGCATATACAAAAATTAAAAGGAGCAGGAACTACGAGCGTTGCATTGCGTAGAAAGTGGTGCGATACTTTAAGGTGCCTAGTTGCGAAGTTAGAAGACTTGGTTGCCTTGGTTTTTTTTTTTTTTGTTTATCACAAATGAGAAAAAATGTTATGCAATGCGAACTGTTTTTTAGATTTTTTTCGCTGACTTTATATTTCACTTCTCAATTAACCGTTTTAGAAAAAAATATAAAAAGAGTAATTAAGGAGTATGAAAGCTTGCATAAAGTTTGGTATTCCAATTTTTTGAGTTTTGGTTGTAGTATTAGCCATAATTTTAAATGGAGTTATTTTTAAGAGGCTTCCCTGAGCAGCCCTGTAATCGGAGGCATGCCATTGAATTTTTTGGTCTTTTCTCTCTCAAGTTATTTTCTTTTTGTACCAACCTCACATTCAAATATCTTTAAAATTGTATTGATTTTCTGGGGAAAACCGTAGTTCAATATGCATCCAATTTTTTGAATCGATTCACGGATCAAATCGGAACTAAAAAATTGACAAAATATCTAATCAGGAGGCCTCGATTAGTCGATCTTCGATTTAATTAATCTAAAAGCGGCATCTCTACTATCAAATAGATGTTAACATCGGAGCTTCAAAGTCGAAATCAGTCCTCGAAAAAGCAATCTGAATTTTTTATGTACTTATATGTATGTACGACCCTCCACAAAAAAAATGAATTGATCAAAAGTAACTAACTTATAGTTAGCTTTTTTGCTGGATTTCGACAAATAAAATAAATATCGAAACTTTATATTATCATTTGATGTTACGTCTGATGGAATTTAAGAAGGGACCACCT
>NW_016206310.1:0-2130 GCF_001687245.7 Rhagoletis zephyria
GATTCTCATATAACGGTAAATTTAAGAAATGCTTGAAACTTCAATATTTCGAAATTGAAGGACGCTAATTTACTCAAAATTGATACACCCCGGCTTACCATCTACGGAAGGTTTCGGAAGGGTGAAAAAACATATATTTAATACTTGCGCCGGGTATCTAATGTTCGGCTAAACCCGAACTTAGGGCCGTTTGCACCATGTCTAGTTAACGCTAACTGGAGGTACATCCTTCAGTTAAGCACGTTAACTGCTTTATCGATCACATGTTATATGATGGGTGTCGATAACGTCGATAAAGATGTTTCACTGGGAGTTAGAAATAACTAGACATGGTGCAAACGGCCCTTAGACTTTCTTACTTGTTATGTATGAGGTTATTATGTGAGAGGTATAATGCAGAAAAGTTTACTCATTTATTACACATCTTCATTACTTCTTCGATACTTGAAACATCGATGTTAAGTGGTCGATGTCACAGCCCTACATCAACTGCTTCGCCTATTGTTTGCATGCAACTAAATAAAATTTGTTGCTCTTCTACTCTTTCTGTTGACGTTCGGATTGTGTACGTGTAAGAAGCCGATTGTGTACATGTGAAAGGCCGAATATAGTTCGTTTCCCAGGAAAGTGTTTGGCTGGCACTGCTCTAATGCAATGGTCGGCACGCCATAGTACAATTGTACAAGCTCTCATCACACGATTTGTTACGCTCTTTCGTTTAGTCGTCGCTGAGCTCAGTATATCCAGTAAACAAACTTAGCTATTTTTTTTCACCAAGTTTGGTCCCCATAAAGGACTAGTGTTGCAAGCAACGCTTTTTCGCAATTAAGGTGTTAAGCAGCTATTTATTGTGGTGAAAATTATTTAAGCACTGGAGAGATTTATTCACATGGAATTGGAGATAGGGCTGATAGATTTATTTTAAATAAATTGTGAATCTGCGAAAATATCTTTTCAGCAGATGAATATACTTTTTAACCTTTCTCCCGAAAATTTACATACAGGCTCGAAAATATGCGAGTAACATTCAAATATCGTCGCTTGGATGGAAAATTGCCGGAAGCGTCATTTTGACAATTTGTGGTTTTTGGATATCTTCTTTAGTTTCCGAGTAATTGACTAAAATGTTTTCGGTTATTTGGTACAAATTGCGTTAGTATTGCTGTCGTACTAAACTAATCAAAATCTTTCAAATAGAGTTATCTGTTCTTCTTTAGTTTCCGACATATTCAGCTTTATCATGAGTTTCATTTTCTAGAACCGGGTCACTTTTTACTTTTCGTTTGCGTGTATTCACTACAGGTGGATGAAAAAACTGTTGGCGAAATTTGGTTCGGGCGAAACTCACGATTAGGCTGATTAGTAAAAAGTATCGTTAATTTATAAAAATTGTTATCACATTTTGGCGTATATCATTGAAACTGACTGCAAATTTTTTGACAAATATCGAATCCGACAAAATTTTGTTAAACTCTTAAATGGTTGACAGTAAACTAAAAAAATAAAACAATTTAAGAATTTCATGAACTAGTACACAGANAACTAAAAAAATAAAATAATTTAAGAATTTCATGAACTAGTACATAGCATTCTCCGACACTTTGGAGAAAATCTGTAGTCTAGTTCCTGAGAAATTGCATTCCAAACTTCAATTGTGAGTTACCGAAAGTAACTTGTGACAATCTTTTATCCAGGCGACGATATAATATTTACCTAAAATATGCATCTAAATAGATTATAATTGTCATTATTTTCGCAGTTGGAGTATATGCCAGACGAGTAACAGGTACACAAGTATACCTAAATTAGCGCTTGAGCTTGTATATTTATCTCTCTCTAACGCATTAATTCTATATACGTCAGCACCAACGCCCGACAAAGTTATGTCTGTATTTAATAATGGCCCTATGACAAAATATTCATGAAATGTATTCGTAGATTTTTATTTACTTCCATTTCATACATTAGTATTGAGATGAATGATTTTTACTAAATACCAGGAATAAATATTTAATAAAAAACTATTTAATTTAAGCTTAACCAACTTATAGTTGCTCGGAACTAATTTTGGAACGCTTCATGAAATATTTTCATAGACAGTAAATGCAACACTGGGTGCATCATTAACGA
>NW_016206311.1:0-2130 GCF_001687245.7 Rhagoletis zephyria
GCAATAGGCCGGCCGGTTTTGAACTACGCAGCGCCAGTGTGGTCGCCAGGGACTAGTAGGACGCAGTGGACGAAGCTACAGACGGTACAAAATACGGCACTTAGGACAGCGACGGGATGCCTCCTGATGTCGCCAGAACACCACTTGCACGGCGAGGCGCAAATGCTCCCGGTTAAGGAGCACAACATAATGCTCTGCAAGCAGTTCCTGATCGGGAGCCACAGAAGTGGCCACCCAAACAGACAGCTGCTTGCAGAGGAGCCCTCGCCTAGGCACGTCAGGAGGCATCTATATGAACTGACGGACGAAGTCCAGAGGTTCATTAAGCAACCTCTGGACCCGACAGCGTACAGACAGGCCCTGAACGGCATTCACAGGGACTCAGTCTCGAGTTATGTAGACTCTAGACCTGTGAATGCCGTTCTAGGCATACCACCCCCGGACATTGACGAGACAGAGCTTCATCTGCCTCGGGAGACACGCACTACACTCGCTCAACTTCGCTCCGGCTACTGCAGCAGGTTAAACTCCTACTTGAGTAGGCTGAATGAGGATGTGCCGAACGAATGTCCGGCATGCGGAGAGACCCCACATGACTCGAACCATCTCTTCGCATGCCCGGAAAACCCGACAACCCTAACGGCCTTGTCCCTGTGGACAGATCCCACAGAAGCTGCACGCTTCCTAGGGTTGCCGTTAGTGGAACTTGACGACAACGACTGAGATACCAACCGATCTGGGCGGGGTTGTTGTAGCCGCTACAACAACAACAAAAACAACAACAAGAGCAGTTTAAATGTTTTTGCACTTTATGGGATAATGATTTATAATATTTAGCATAAACCAAATATACCAGATCACGTAAAAAGAAGAGTAGCCATTTATAATCGCAGTTAGGGAACTAGTAATTTTTAAGAAAAAAACAAAACCGACTTCAATCTAATATATAAAAATCTCGTGTCACGGTGTTAGTGGTCGAACTCCTCCGAAACGGCTGGACCGATCTTTATGAAATTTTTTGTGTATATTTGGTAGGTATGAGAATCGGATGTAAAGTATATTTCATACCGCTAGGTGCAGGGGGCGTGGCACCTCCCATACAAATCGAATTTTTCATTTTGCTTAACTTTGGAAGTGTTCATGGTAGAGTACTCGAACCTGGTTTGGAGATATATGAAAACAATTACATACTCATGGAGAAAAATTGTGGTTATTGGAAAAGGGGGCGTGGCACCTCCCATACAAACCGAATTTTTCATACTGCATATCTCTGGAAGTGTTCATGGTAGAGTACTCTAACTTGGTATGGAGATATATCAAACCAATCGCATACTCATGGAGAAAAATTATGGTTTTTGGAAAAGGGGGTGTGGCACCTGCCATACAAACCGAATTTTTCATACTGCATATCTCTGGAAGTGTTCGTGGTAGAGTACTGAAACTTGGTATGGAGATATATGAAATCGATCACATGGTCATGAAGAAAAATTGAGGCTATTAGAAAAGGGGCGTGGCACATCCCATACAAACCGAATTTTCCATACTGCATATCCCGGAAAATGTTCACGGAAGAGGACTCGAACATGGTATGGAGATATATGAAAGCAATCGCATACTCACGGAGACAAATTATGGTTATCGTATCGTATCGGGGCGGGGCACCACCCATACAAATCGAATTTTTCATTTTGCTTAACTTTGGAAGTGTTCATGGTAGAGTACTCGAACCTGGTTTGGAGATATATGAAAACAATCATGGAGAAAAATTGTGGTTATTGGAAAAGGAGGCTTGGCACAAACCATACAAACCGAGTTTTTCATACTGCATACCTCTGGCAGTGTTCACGATAGAGTACTGGAATTTGGCGATTAGGGTGTCCCTATCCTAAAAAAATTTTCTCAATTTTTTTCTTTTAGATCTTTTGGTATTTTGGTATGAAAAATCTAATATATAAAAATATCGTGTCACGGTGTTTGTGGTCGAACTCATCCGAAACGGCTTGACCGATTTGAATGAAATTGTTTGTGTATATTTGGTAGGTATGATAATAGGGTGTAAAGTATGTTTCATACCAGTAAGAGAAGGGGGCGTGGCACCTCCCATACAAACCAAATTTTTCACACTTTATA
>NW_016206312.1:0-2129 GCF_001687245.7 Rhagoletis zephyria
CCATTATAATAAAAATAGTTACAGTGAAAATGGCGAAGATCGGGTCGCTGTAAGCTATAGCCTTCATACAAATGATTGTTCAGATATGATATTCTTTGTTATAACTTCTCCATATATGCAGCTAGAAACATGAAATTCCGCACTATTTTCACTCATTATCAACAGAAAGTTTACAGTAAAATTAACAAAGATCGGGTCACTATAANCTTTACTGTAAAACTCCTTTATTTGGACAGCTAAAGTCTATAAATTTCGTAACCTATTTTATAAATAATAATACAAAGTCTACTGAGAAAATCGGTTTACATACCGATCACACAGCAGTGAAAATCACTTAGATTCGTACTATATAAGGTATATCTTCCATACCTCTGATTGTTTAAATATGATATTTTATATATGTATGTATCTCCTCTATCTATGTATGCTGTGAATATATAAATTTTTTTTAAATGCTGTAATCTGTTAAAGTAAAATTTTCAGATGTTCATGAAAGGTATGAAGCCTTCGGCATAGCCGATGACAGCGCTGCTCTTACTTGTTTATATTGTTCTACTATCTATGTATAGTATATGTATGTATGTACATATGTAGATTTCATACCCCACCTGTACGAATGCTTATCGTTGTCGTGATTTCAGGTAAACAAATAATAATAAAATCTGCAAGTGTGATCGTATGAGCATCGAAATGTGCGCTGTTGCTGATAGTTTACTAATACCAAGCCTGCAAACTAAACTGACTGTCTCAGTGGAATGTGGAATTGTTTTCTCTGATTGCTCTTCCTTTTTATATTAACATTAAAATGACAATTCGTTGCTGTCTGCGTCATAGACGCCTTCGCCTATGCCGATTTACTTTTCAGAGCTGTCTGTCATTCATGTGATCTACTAGCTTGAAGCCTGAGCTAATACATCGATAAGTGGTACTTTTAGCACCCAATTGTAATTTAGCTTATCACGTTCGGTTACCGCTCCACTGCACCGTTACCCGCTGTCTACTCTGGTAACAGTAGAAAAATTGTGTCATTAACATACATACGTATGTATGTATGTAAGTGTGTAATTAGTTCTAGGGCATGTAAAGCGTCTCCAAATAAGTAGGGCTGACGTGTTTTCAAATATTTTTGAGTAGTGATCGCTTCACAATACATACTAACCGCAACTTTTGTGTAATTTTATATTTGATAAGCTTTCGCTTTTGCTACTTCCTTATGGAGCGTGAGTACCTCAAGGCTAAAGATGAGTAACAGCTAATTAAAATTTAAAATTGTAACACAAATTAAAAGATAAGTAAAATTCTAACGCGGCCTTTTATTACTCATTTTAATTTGCACCTTGGTTGTTTGTGTGAAAAATCTGCGACATCATTAATATGACCGCCTCGAGATTTCTCGATAAATAAGTAAGGTTAGAAATTAAAATTTAATTTCATTTCATTTTGTCGAGACGTCTTTTGATAATCCCTTCGGGAATAGTTTAGGGCTTTTTCAGGTCATTTCGTGGCTAGTTTAGAACTACCCCGAAATGATCTCGAACTAGTCCTGAAATCGTTCTGCAAAAGTCGTTAACTTGCGTCAAATGTTGAAGCGGCCCGAAATCGCCGCTTACTTGTCCCGTAATGTGCTAGAAATAGCACTAAAATAGTCCTGAAATAGTCCCGAAATTATCTCGAACTAGTCCCAAAGTGGTGCTAAACTAAATGCTCCTAACTAGGCCCAGAACTAGTCTGGAAATATTAATTTGTACACACAAGGAGCAGTTACAGACTGTCTGCTGGGTTACACAAGAAGCAGTTACAAATCTTAGGCTGGGTTATCGTAAATTTTACCCATACCCAGTTCTAAGATGTTTACACATCATCCGTGTATCGGTATCAAATCGGGTTAAGACTTCCTTAGCTACCGGGGAAAAATTAATTTTGTTTTACTGATGATGATTGCTCGATTTTGGTAACCGGAAATAGCAGTGACTTTTTCACCATCTCTGAAAGAAATAGTCATTCACACGAATGCATTGAAGGTTTGCCTTTGACAGCGCACACAACGGCAATTGTCAATAAAGTATAGAGCTGCAAAAATGACCTCAAATTTCTCGTCGGCAGCGCTTGGAGCAAAGTAAAAAAAAAAA
>NW_016206313.1:0-2129 GCF_001687245.7 Rhagoletis zephyria
TGGATGAGAGGGTGCTACAGGTAACAAAATTTTAAATTAAAAAAAAATTTATTTATCAGTTTTACATCGGAAAAATTTTCAAACTATAGGAATTTATGCTAGGCAAGCCGGGCTTTTGGGCTTATATGACAGTACCGCCACTGCTCAGTAAGGTATGGCAAGTCGATCACTGCGCTAGGTAGAGAAAGGAAAGTGTGTGCTATGACATGCCCAGACTTGTTTGTCATAGGCCCCTATTGCGAGTGTCGACTGGCAGTAGAATAGAAATTTGTCGATCATCTCTTATTTTGCTATTGTGTAACTTGATCGATAAAAATTTATACTATTGTGAATGGTTGACAGAATTGTAAACAGCTGTTTGTTTATTTACATTTGTTTCTTTAGTGTTTTATTTACATCATTTTTAAAATAATTGCTTTTATTATAAAATTTAAAAAATGGACACAGTTGAAATATGGTTTAGTGATTTGGAAGATGATGTGGAAGCTAATACATTAGTAGAGTTGGCTAAAGCAAGGAGGGAATTGCGAGATTCGTCGGATCCCTTGGAATTGGAAGCTGAAGTGTACGTACATACATATGTATTTTATGAATAGAAGTTGCGCTCCCGATGCTTCACGGTTTTTAGGCTTTACATTATTTGCAGGAAAAGCTGTTTTCCTCATTAATAAACTTTATGGATGTTTAAGAAATACGGTACGGTTTAGATATTTGTACAAGGATGTTGGGTATTTGTGTCCAAACGCGTGACCCGAGTTTAAAAACTTTAACATACAAGTGTAGTGAAAGAATTCAGCTTTAATTTAAAATAAAGATTTCAAATTTCCGAGCACTAGTCTATTAATAAATTATGCAGTTTTTTGTAAACTTTTGATGTTGGTTCTGCGCAAAAAGACTGTGGATGGCGTAGCCGGAGTTATATGCACAAGAAATATTGTATATGTATCTTTCCCAATAGAAGCAGAGCTTCCTCCCCTACTCTTTCCAGAAATTCCTTTGCCTATGTCCTCACTCTCCTGCATCAGCACGACCAACCGCGCAATTTGCCTTTTGTTGATTATAATTTTTGATCTGTAATTCAGACACATACATACATATGTATATTTCACAATTTTTTACAACTTCCAGTTCAAATGACTTACTTTTTATCCATTATAGTACCACTTTCTTATGTAAATTTTATAAACGCAAACTCCAAGGACTAAAAAACAGCAATAGAAGGATGAGCGATTAAAAAGTATTCACAGTCGCTAACTGAGCGACTAAGCGACATTCGCAATAGCATCGATAATCGATAATCGCGTAATAGTCGTTTATCTACTGCCAGTCGATATTCGCAATAGGGGTGTCAGTTTCAGTTTTGCCATCGCCGCGAGTTGTTTCGGTGTGCGCACAGTTATTTAAAAATATAAAGTTTGATGCCAACCGGGCTTTCTCAGCGGATATATAATTCAGGTGAATCATAATTTGAAAGTATCTATTTAGCCAAGAAAAAAGCAAAGCAGTATACTTAAACCAGTACTTCCAGCAGATATGGACCTGGGTTTTCGCACGACTATTCCTGTTTCATCGTTTCTTTTTAGGAAATTCTTACCACCATNGTTTCTCAGTGGATATATAATTCATGTGAATTATAATTAGAAAGTATCTACTTAGCCAAGAAAAAAGCAAAGCAGTATACTTAAACCAGTACTTCCAGCAGATATGGACCTGGGTTTTCGCACGACTATTCCTGTTTCATCGTTTCTTTTTAGGAAATTCTTACCACCATATACATAGGTATTAGTTAGACTAGTAACTATTTATGCTTAATATATGGGTGTTTCCATGAAAATGTCAACCAGGACTGAAAAAATAAAAACAACTGAAAAGGGTTTTTAAGACGAATTAATAAGAGAAAAATACTCGAATTTTTATATTATAGAAGTATTTCAGCTTATAGGAATTTTAAAACTCAAAAATGGAAGAGTAANAGAAAAATACTCGAATTTTTATATTATAGAAGTATTTCAGCTTATAGGAATTTTAAAACTCAAAAATGGAAGAGTAAAACTGAATGTCTCTTCGACTTTCTTTTTTTTTTTCTCTAATGAAATGAACTATTTTCTCTTTTCTATTAACTAAATTAA
>NW_016206314.1:0-2129 GCF_001687245.7 Rhagoletis zephyria
TAAATCTACAAATTATTTTATACTTTTTAGTTCTTGTTGTAATAAAAGCGTGTTTTTAGTTTTTGTAACTATAATATTATTTTCTACTTTTTAGTCTTTTGAAATCTTGCAGTTAATATTATACTAAATTTGACTTAACAAACAAAATTTTCAATATATTTCAATTTAAATAGATAATACACCTATTCTGAATATAAACCAAATTTGAGCACAGATGCCGAATTTTTAATTATATAGACTCACGCGCCACATAACTGCCAAAATTTTTTGTGTAGTTATTTCTTTTCATGTAAGCAATATGCATTCTAAATGTGAACTTAATCGGATCATAAATACGGGTTTTCCAAATATCTCGACTCCTGCGCCACCTATCGGCAAAATTTTTTTCGGGATTTATTTCTTTTCATATAAGTAATATATGTTATAAATATGAACCAAATCAGACTATAAATGCGGGTTTTACAAATATCTCGACTCCTGCGCCACCTAGCGGATTAAAACATCTTTTAAATTGTATTGTCCTCGAGTTCTGAGCTAAGTTTGAAGTTTCAAGTCTGTAGCTCATCGGGAAGTTTGTTAAATATTGACTGCAAAGTTCCAGGACATACATACATACATACATACATACATACAAGTGAAGTTAAATAAAAGCTTGTAAAAAGAGTTATTCGCAAGGTATATGAAGAAATCAAAATGTCAAACGACAAAATTTTAAGAAACTTTTAGTTTGAATATTTAGAATATTATTGAGGCGTTTAAAAAGGGTTGCCGGCTATTTGAAATGAATTATTACAATAAGGATATCAATCGAACTGGTTTTAAAAATGCTTTATTTATAAACTACATGAAACTACATGTAGGACGGTTGCCACCTGAAAAATCAAATTATACTTGAAATACATAATTGAATTAAGTAATTAAAATATGTATCACAATATGAATGTCAGACGAAAGGGGATTATTAACGTCGTACTTTGAAATACTTTGAAGAGGGTTGCCACCTACTTGAAAAGTAGAATTTAATTAAATTCTCAAACTCTAGAGTGTTAAGATCTTTAGTTAAAATATGTTGATTTTTTTGGGGTGATTGAAGAAGGTTGCCAACTGTTTTAAATTAAAATTAATTTAAAATTATTTAATAAGTTAAGTGGGTATCAAACACAATAGTTTCAAAAATGCATCATTTCTAAACTACATGTATCAAGGTTGTTTAAAAACTCAAATTAGACCTGAATTAAGGGAATTAGGCAATTTAAAATGTATCATAAATACGAGTTTAAGAGGGATTCAGTTTGAAAACGTATTGTTTTTGGCTGAATCTTATACTTTGAGTTTTTTTTAATTAATTACACTTAATGCCGGTGAAGGCTATCTGGTACTTAATAATACTGAAAAGTAACATGCAAGCTTTCAAGGTTCTAACCCACTTTACTGAACCTCTGAAATATTTCTAGAAATTAACTCCTTTTAAAGTACTAAAATATTTATAGGGTGATCCATCTGGGCGTTTTTTTTTTAATTTTAAATAATTTTATTATTACCCAAAAAAGGTCTCTGGCAGTTACTTTGAATGACATTATAAAATAAATAAGATATAAAAAAAAAAAAAACATTTTAATATACCACGCTTTTATAAATGGACTAAAAATAAAAAAAATATATATATCTCATTCCCATAGAATTTGTTTTGATAACTTTTGATTTTGAAATTTTAGCAAAAGTCATTAGAGCGCATACATATACATAGCATTAGATTTAATTGAAAATAGTCAAACATAGACCTAAAATTTCTACAGAGAAAGTACAAATTTGTGATCGATTTTAAGCGGNAAATGTCAAAATCAAAAGTTATCAAAACAAATTCTATGGGACTGAGAAATATTAGTTTCTAATTTTAAGTCAATTTATAAAAGCGTGTTATATTAAAAAGTTTTCTTTTATTTTATTTATTTTCTATTTTCTATTTTCTAGTCTTGTCTGTATACAATTTTGCAATAGATATTAAAATAATTCAACATGCAGTGAAAAGAGAACTGAATACTGTACAAGGAAAATGTTGTTTTCATACGTTTAGTATATGCATACATATGTACATTCATACATTTGGAGCAATTAATTTCATTTAGAGA
>NW_016206315.1:0-2129 GCF_001687245.7 Rhagoletis zephyria
GCCAAGTTTGGAAGAAATTGGTGCAGCGGTTACCAAGATATACACATTAACCTTAAGTGGGCGTGGCTACGCCCATTTTCCGAAAATTTATAATATTCTTATTTTTCGTCTAAAACTTATTGTAAATATCAATTTTGAGTGAATAATCTNTATCTCAATTTTTGCTCGAGTTATCGTGTACACGGACGGACGGACAGACGGACGGACAGACAGACATGGCTTAATCGATTTCTCTTTTCATTCTGATCATTTATGTATACATTTGTCTATATCTATCTCCATTCGTTTTGGCTGTTACAAACAACCGTTATGTGAACAAAATTAATATACCCTTGTGCACAAGTGCGCTCGGGTATAAAAAATTTTGGAATAAATTGATCAAAAAGCATATTTTTATTAAATTTATTGTGGGGTACTGTCGGCATTACAAAATCTATTATATTTCGAGGCATCCGCTCAAAAATTTTTTAAGGCATTTTAAATTTTTAATTTGCAGTAAAGGTGGCCAAATATTTTGGAGTAAAAATTCTGAAATTATGTAAATTACAGAAAATTTAAGAAATTAATGCAAAGTAAAAACCGATATATGCGATATATTTAAACCATTTTTAGTTTTTTTTTAATTTAAAATGCCTTAAAATATTTTTGAGCGGATGTCTCGAAATATAATAGGTTTTATGATGCCGATGGATAAATAGTACACATTTTTTTAATGGAGAGTGTGCACCCGAATGTACATACTTTAGCCGAAAATGGTTTAAAAGTTAGTTCTGATTTGAAAATTGGACTTATAAAGATAAAAGAAAATTGTGCTTAGGCTGAGAAAACATTTCTCCTGGAAAAAGTAATTTACAATCTGAAAAGTTGTTTTAGTTCTATGTACATTAGTACATATGTTTTAGAGATTTACATACAAAATACATATGTATTTCAATTCAAAGGTTTGTATTTTAATAAATGCAAAACTTAAGATTATTTATTGAATTAAAAAAATTCCTTGGTTCAACAATTAATTAATTATTAATAAATTGAAATTAAAATTTTCCCTTCAAAAATTTTGGAAAATTAAATTAAAACGCAAGTTATTTTTTAAATTAAAAGACATCAAACTGTGTAAACTATAAATAACTAGAATTTATATACAGAAAGTTTATTTCTTTTACTTACATAAAAAACAAAGTAAATTTTTTTTTATTTAATTAATGTTTTTACGGTTTTGTTTAAAAAAATACTTCCCGTATTGTGTGTGTGTGTGAATGCATGTATGCAGGTTTATTAAGTATTTGAGCCATTTTATAGTAGTACCTCAAAATGTCAAAAATATGCATAATTTTAAAATTTTACAAATTTTTAATTTTTAAAAATGTCCGCGTAGAAGTTCAATTTTGCCTATTTTACGTAAAACATAATTCTAAATCTTGAGAAATTCTTACATATACATGTATATACTAAAAATTACTTTAAAATTTCAGTATGCATTTTTAAGCTTTTAATAAAATTTTAAATTTATAAAAAAAGTCAACCACTTGTTCCTCATGCATATAGGAAAAAAAATTAATATAATTCCAAAAAAATTGCTTTAAAAAGTTTAAATTGTTTTAAAAACTTCGTAATTTTTCCGTGGGAAAAATAAAAAATTTGCATAGTAATTTTCAAAACTTTTCTGATCACTTCCGCTGCTTAATTACCACTTTTTGCGTCATCTTCCATTTTTCGCTGACTCGGCGTGCAGTCCATCACCGACAGCTTACTTTTTTGAGTAGTCGTCGTTGTTGGTGTCGTCGGCGATGACGTTGGCGTCGTCGTTTCATCTACCGCCACCGCAGTAGTAGTCGCTTCGGTCGCTGGCAGCGTAAATGCAGCGCTTTGACAGAACACTGTTGCAAACAGCAACAATAACAATGTTGTTAATTTAATCGACGACAGCATCATTATACTACTGGCTAGAGACATACAAACATAAGTGATATTTTTCTTAAATTGATTTTTCTTGTTTGTTTGATTGCTATTTAGTAAATATGAAATCGGTTTGTTTGCTTCTGTTTATTTTTTTTTGTCGTTTTTTCTTGCTTTTTGAAATTTTTTATTTTGTTTTGTTCGCTGTTTGCCTTTCTCTCCACCTTCTCACT
>NW_016206317.1:0-2129 GCF_001687245.7 Rhagoletis zephyria
GTCAGCAGCATCAACAAGTGAGGTGTCAAAGAAGTGCCCAACTAGTGAAGAAAAGGAAAAAAGACAAAAGCCCGTGCACACTAAAATTGGACGAGATTGAAACGCCTGTCAGCCGGCTGACTTTAACTTCTGCTGGTGTGGCACTCACTAATTTCCCTCACTTTCCTTCTTCTCAATCAAAGTCACCAGTCGAAATCAGTCAGTCAGAGTCAGTCCGAGCTGCCAATTGCCACCTTACGAGGTGTGAAGAAAGGTGGCCAAACGGAGTGAAATAATCGTAAAGTTCGACTGTGAGAGGTGATCAAAGACTGCAAAAGTGCACATCCTCTTTGCCTAAAGTGAAAGTGAAAGTGTAGCAGCCAAGAAGCAAAGGAGGAGGAGAAGTTCAAGGCCTACTTGAAGAACAAAAGACTTTGCAAAGAAGAAGAAGCTCGTCTCCCTCTGTTTAATTAATAATAGAAGACCAAACCCCTTCATCATCAACTTTCACTGCTGCATCCCCCCTCTAAATGCTAATGCACGTGTGCAATCAATTTTTGTTTCCCCTATGTGGAATACATAATTCTCGATAGAGTAATGATGAAGGGACAGTAGTAGGTAGTCAAGTGTCGATTAATTGCCCAGGCGAGCGACTAGTCTACTACCGTATTGCCGATGCTTAAGAAGTGCCCCTTAATTAATCGTCAAAGACTGCTGCCGATCAAAGACAGTGGCAATCACGAGACTTCTTTAGCTTTTCTGAAGTGATCCTCCGCAGCTCTTCGGATCATCGAGCAAAGCCGATCACAAATATCAGCAGAAGCGTTGAAGCTCAGTTTCCCTTCTGCTAGCTACTAACTCTCTCAACAGCCAATTAATCACTGCTGTAAAAACTGCACAACAATTACAAGCAGCTACGCTCTCATTCAAATTAATGTGAATAGAGCAAGATTCAATTGAAAAAATTGAAAAGCTGAAAAGCGGCAAGTCAAATAAAGGACAAATGTGGAGAAGAGAAAGAGGTGGCCAGCAGCAGGTGGCCAAAGACATCCGCTTCATTAGCTGCTGCTGCTCCTCAGGTACGCTGCGCAATTATCGCTCTCAAGTGCACAATGTCTCAGAAAATATCAATTCAGCAGTGCAGTGACTGATGATGAATAAAAGTGCAGTGATGATAAATGATCCCTCTCCAGTGGAGCAAGTGCAGTGGACATCTGTGCAGTGCACTGAAGAGATCAAAGCTACTGCTTAGTTTGCACTGAGTTTGGCAGTGCAGTGATACAAATTGCTTAATTAGCACCTTCAGTGGTGGTGGTGGGGATGGTAAGCAACAGATGCTGAGCTCCAGATCTCATTTCTAGAAACCAAAAGTTTCCGGCTGCGGATTGGGCAGTAGTAGTCAAGTTCGAGATGCAAGTGCACACACTTGTTGTTGTTGCTGTTGTTAATTAATCCAATCTAACCTACTACTACTACTGAAACAAAAGCAGACCAAACTTGGTCAATAACATAACAAGTAGAAATGGAAAACAAAGGGGAAAGGGAAAGGCATCAAAGCTGAGACCGAGACTACTACTTCTTCTTCAAAACAACTACTGATCAGCTCAGAGATCAATAGGAACCGATAGCCCGGGCACAATTGGGCAGTGAGTCGATTGCTCGATTGCCATCTGAACTGCTGCTGCTGCTGCAGCCGGGCAATAATCATCATCAGCAGTGGTAAATGCTGCTCAATAATAAATGCTGCTAAAGCACATGAACACACCGAAATCAAACTGTAAAAAGGCTGATGATGAGATTCTGCCTGCGCTGATAAGAGAAACTTCTGAGTCAGTGGTAGTCAGTAGTGATGGCAGTGGTCAATTGCCCTCCCCTCCAATGAAACAAGCCCAATGACAATGGCAATTAGCTGCAACAAGAACAAGAACAAAAACAACAAGAACAACAAGAACAGTTCAAAGAAAAAGATAGAAAAGCAATAAATATAAATTAGATCGACTGAAACAAAGTACAGACACTGAAACTGACTGACTTTGGCTGATATCGATCACAGTGTCTGCAGCAGAGAACAGAGAGCTACAAGTCTAGAAAGGGCAAAAAAGAGCAAAAAGAGTAAAAACTGCTCCTGCTGCCGTTAGCTTCAAGATTGA
>NW_016206318.1:0-2129 GCF_001687245.7 Rhagoletis zephyria
CGAAAGAGGTTTAAAAAGATTATAGTATGAATTGATTGAAGAATGTTGCAAAATCGAATTTAATTTAATTATGCACAAGTTACTTATGTTTGTTTGACATTAGAATATCTGCGAAAAAGTTTTAAGGAATCTTTAGTTTGAATACTTAGAATATTCGTATGACTTTATATAAGGCTTGCCACCTGTTTTAAAAGTTAAATTCAAATTATTTAATGAGTTAAATTAATTATTACAATAGGGGTAGCAATCGAAATAGTTCCCAAAAGCATTTATTTCTAAACTAAAAGTGGGAGGATTGCCACCGGTTTCAAAAATAAAACTAGACTCATATTATAGTTCATAAGATAAGGTACATATGTAAATATGTATCACTCTATGGTTGTCAGACGACCTGCCTGAGTTAAATTATGTCGAGTTTACTTGAAATAAAAAAAAACACCTTATGTAACACGCACAAATTTCATACACTCAGCGAAGCGTGTGCACGCTTTTTACTAGTTTCATAAATGAAAGCCTCGTAAAGGTTAAGCATATAAGTAAACATGTTTCTGCAATGGTGGCATTGAGTTGTTAAAAGGTAATAACAACAAAGCAATCATACTTAAATATTATTCATATACATCTGACATCCGCACACACTTGTACTGCAGACACTGCTGCAAAAGCACAAAACAATCTTAAAATGCACTTTAATTGTTGTTAAAAATTTTAAATGTTTTAAAGTAGCGGACAAATAAGTGGGGCGAAATATGGAAGTAGTTTTATGAATTTTCGTTGCCACTTTTAAGTGCATACATATGTATGTACATGTAGGTAGGTATGCACATTCTACTTAATAAAAAAAAGTATAAGGATAATAAAGGGTACCAATGAATGTTAAATGTGTTAAAAAAGTGTGAATAGCCAATGGCCTTGAATGCATTTTAATTACAATTATAATGCTGCTTCCTATATATAAATGCATAAATCATAGCAACTATTCATATATATACGCCAACCAAATTGCATGTTTACATTTATAAGCAATTACAAAAACAATCAGTTGTGCATATTCATTCATATGTCAAAGTATACATTTGTATGTTCATATGTATTTATGTATGTATATATACATACATATATATTATAACTAGATTCTTCATGCAATTCCATTCAATCGTAAATGCGATCATTTATTTGCTCGTCCTCGCCACATTTGGCACATTTATTTACTCAACTTAATTGCTTGGTTATACGGAAAATGTTGCGTTTTTTATTGCCAGTTTGTATTTGGTTTTTGTAATTCAGTTTTTTATCGAAATGATTTATTACCTGGTCAGTGAGATGAAAAACCAGTTAAATGCTTTATAAATTGGTTTTTACTTAATTTGGCACCATTTACTGTGCTAGTTGCAAGGTTGTTTATCGTGCATAAAATTATGAATATAAATTACTTTAGAAAAGTATTTAAATTTTAAATTTATTTTTTTGTGCTTTCATTGTACAAATATTCTGCTTAGAATAAGCACTTTAAACTTACCAGTGTCATAACAAATATTTAAATTTTTCATGCTTAAGGAAATGAGAGAATTTATTTTGTATGCGAAGCAAGCTTTTCAACATTAGATATGTTGATTTTTTTATGAAACCAATTTGAATTTATCGTCTTACTAAACGTGCACAAGGGGAAAAAAGTAAGTGCGCAAGGGGAAAAAAGTAAGTGCGCCTGGGCCACACTGGAAAAGTGATACTTACGTTACATATCTATTTTGTCTCATAACCAATGTACATGCATACATATATCTGCTTTTGCTCAAGGTTATACTTTTTGTCTTTTTTCTATCTAGATCCCAACCTATACCCCGGTTCGTTCTAATTACATTTATGTTATTCTGTTTTCCTTTATCTTCATTTTTATCCTTATACTCTATCGATAACCAAATCGATTGTAAAATCCAACAAAATGTCGATAACAAGATCAACGACAAATTCGTTAAAAATTTCGATAAAAAAATCCATAACAATATTGGTAGCACAGTCGATTATAAAATCGATAAAAATATCGACAATAAAAACGATAAGAATATCGAAAACAAAAGTGATAAATAATAGATAACAAAATCGATGAAAAATCTTAAAAAATGGATAAA
>NW_016206320.1:0-2129 GCF_001687245.7 Rhagoletis zephyria
ATGATATTATGGGCCAAAAAGTTACAAATAGCCGCTTTAACAGCGCATGCACACGCCTGAAAGCCTATTCTGATCTAAATCAATCAAAATACCATTTTAAGACCCATTTGAAAATTTGTTTTCACTCATTTGACCGTAAATGCCATTGAATCAATAGAAGAAAAAAAAACTACGAATTTTAGGATAGCTAAGTAAAGTGTTAATTTTTCGTAGTGGCTGCTCTAAATGCAATGTAAAATGTTTAAGATAATACATAATATTACTTTTTTAATTTCTTCCTATTGGCCACTTTTCTTTATAATTTTTTATCCTTCAAAATGAATTCGAAGCTTTTCCCGTGCCTATAAGTAAATATATTAGCACGGTAATATAAAAAAAATACTAAAAATGCATCTGATCAAATGATGATTGTACCTAAAATCTAGCGACTGTACCTAATGTACCTTTAAGTCATCAAACGTNTAACTACATACCACACTCTACGAAATCGTATCGACGATTGAAAAAGGATTGGCCTTAAAGGAATACACGCTCAAAGTTTTTCTCGATATCGAGGGTGCTTTCAACAATGTCTACCCGAAGTCTGTTGTTAACTCCCTTCTTATGGCGGGGGTGCAGCGGGGTCTGATAGATTTTGATGGGCTCCTTCTCGAAAAGAGAACTATTCTATCAGAACTGGGGCATGGTTCCATTACAAGGTATGTGAACAGAGGCACCCTCTCCCCTAAGCCTAAGGGGCACCGGTTGTCAAGTCATAGCGTACGCTTATGACATAGCAATCGTGTCAATGGGCAAACATCTTCAGGTCCTGAGTGAGTTATTGCAAAATGCACTCGGTCTGGTAAACATCTAGTCCAAGGAATGTAGACTTCGCGTCAATCCTACCAAGACAGAAATGGTACTTTTCACAAGGAAGTATAAAACTCCCTTATTTAAACCTCCCACCATAAACGGGCTAGCACTTACCCTCTCAACCGAGGTCAAACACCTTGGAATTATTCTATACAAGAAACTTGACTGGAAGCGAAACACTGGAGATCGTTTCAGAAAGGGCAATACCGCCCTTTATGCCTGTAAGACGGCTATAGGCAAAATGCGGAATAAAACCAAACATAGTACACTGGATGTACACAGCTGTGATAAAACCCATCCTTTTCTACGGGATCACCGTATGGTGACCTGCGCTAAACAACATTTTGTCCGGGTGCAGAGGACGGCTGCCATGCTAGTCACGGGACCACTGCCAACTACACCCACCAAATCTCTAGAAATAATGTTAAATCTTCCACCTGTGGATCTCTACGGAAAATTTAGGTCCGGCTGCAGTGCGGCCAGGTTAAATACAATCCAGCCGTGGAGAGACCTTTAGATTCGGACACGCAAAAGTACTTCAAACTCTAAAGGATAATCTACGACAGATAAATTATACCACTCCTCTACTCTGTTTAGACAACAAATTCTCCACAAGAATCCCAGAGAGAAACGAATGGGAAGGGGCCACAAACCTGAACCCAGGGTCTACGGCCATATATACAGAAGGTTCCAAGTTTAACAAAACAGTGGGGAGCGGGATCTACTCTGACGAACTCGTGCTAAACCTCAGTTTTCGCTTACCGGGCCATTGTAGTACTTTTCAAGCAGAATTAAACGCCATAATGGAGGCGGCTCGGTGGCTCATAACATCCGCCCCTCCAGGACGGCCTATTGCTATCTATTCTGACAGCCAGGCTGCTATCAAATTTCTCAATTCTAACGGAACAACGCCCAAAGTAGCAATAGAATGTAGGAAGATTCTCAACCTGCTGGCATTAAAATGCTCCTTGACTGTTGTATGGGTCCCTGGACATAGGGACATTCCTGGCAACTGCCTAGCCGACGAGCTGGCAAGGAGGGGGACGGAAATATCTAAAGTCAATTCTGCTCAGAATGCGGGCATACCTCTAACCTCCTGCAAACACAGACTAAAGGCGGAACTCGTCGAGGAGGTAAATATCGGTGGGCTGTGGAAACCACCTGCCATACTACCAGGAAAATGTGGCCAAAGATTGATGTAAAGCAATCCATAGCTCTTACCCGGTTGGACGCTCCTCTTTCAGATTAGTAGTCGGGGTAATCGCCGGACACTGCCT
>NW_016206321.1:0-2129 GCF_001687245.7 Rhagoletis zephyria
GTTGAATATAATTGTTATAAGGCCATAAAATAACAAAAACAAATTAATAAGAAAAAATTTAAAATTAGTGTCTAGATAAGGGCAAAAAACGGGAATTTCATGAAAATATTGGGTTTAGTGATCCGTACTAACTCGCGGGTGGGAATTTGAGTTACGCCGCGATGAACACTTCTGTAGAACGTATAATTCTGAAGAAAACCCATCATTGGCCATCATCATTATAGCATAAAATGCCTCCGAGCTATAGAATTTTGAAGAAGAACAATCAAAGTTTACGTGTATTTTATATGGGAAATCTTTGCAAGCCTTGGGCGATTACTTAATGTTAATATGAAGGGTTAAAATTTTCAGGGGATTTTTTTAGGTGTTTTCCACAAAATTTCCAGGTAAGAGTGAAAAAAACAATAGTCGCAAAAAAACAACCTAGTGTAGACGTAACTTTTTAAAATTATTTTTATAATAAAGGACTTTGTACAGGTAAGATTTTATTTTTTCATTAGTTTACGTATAGCAGGTTTGAAATTGTTACTATTTAAAAATGTCCCGGAGCACCCTGATTTAATTTTTATAAAAATATTTTTTGAGTCTTTTAGAAAGCCCTTACAAAAAATTTAGCTTTCCCATCTGCTGATTGACAAATAAAAAATATTAAAATACAAAAGCCAAACGAAGAATCTCCAAATTTTTAATTTGCTACGAGATCCCCGTGTTGTCCGCTTGTACAATACCTTTCTTTTACTATTATTTATTTCATGTAAATATCAAAATGTAAATATCATGTTTCATATCAAAGTGGATAAAACCATTATTCGCAGGTGTCGGTAAATTTATATTGTTATTAATGCTGTTATTTTTGCTTAAATAGTTGTAAAGCGTCATATAATATTAATTTCCCACACCGAAAATCAAACTTATTAGTTATTTATTTTTGTCCAGCTAAATCCTCACTTTTGCCTTGTGTGCGCTGTATAACTTCTTTATTTTTTAATATTATTGTTATTTTGTTTGTGCATGTTATAGTTAATCTCTTGGAAAATCATAATGGATAGTTAAAGCAAGACCACCGACAACGACTACAATACGCTATTCGTTTTACACAATTAGCCACACAAATCGATTTTTTAGTAATGTTTTGATGTCGGATGAAGCGCATTTCTAAGCAAAACTGTAGATTCTGGGGCTCTGAAAATCCAAGGGCAACACACCAGCATCAGTTACACCCATACAGATGCACTGTTTGGTGCGGTGTTATGACCGAAAAAGTTATCGGNCTGGGGCTCTGAAAATCCAAGGGCAACACACCAGCATCAGTTACACCCATACAGATGCACTGTTTGGTGCGGTGTTATGACCGAAAAAGTTATCGGCCCTTATTTCTTCGAGAATGAGGATGAAACGCCAGAAACGATTTCTGGGGCTTCTTCTAGAACAATGATTGACAAGTTTTTGCGGCCAACGACAGAGCAGCATCCTAATTTGTGGTTCCAACAGGATGGAGCGACTGCGTTCACTGCTATGCAAACTATGGACCTATGAACTAGGGATGGTAGGTCTTATTTGGCCCACCCTGTATGTATATTAGGCTGGGTCGATTTTGTATGGGGAAAATAAAAGGCATTTGACCGTATTGTAATAGTAATATTATGATGTCTTAGATCTTAGCCAATTGTTATTGGCCACGAAAGATTAATTTAAAACTTATCTTTAGCTCGCGCAATTGAACCAAAGTGTACGAATTTTGAAAATGAAACTTTGGCTGGTAATATCTATGTAATGCGTTAATTGTTATAAACAGGGCGGTATATTAAATTAAGGGTTATTAAATTTAGTACCTCACGTTCATTTATCATTTTTCTATAAGTCTTAAAGTTTTTAAGATATTAAGATAAAACTTACAAAAANTATAATTTTCCCTCATGAATTTTCGATTCTTCATTACTTCAGCAACCAAGTGAAAAATACAAAAAGGTGAGATGAGATTTATTTGCAAACGTTTTAATGTTTTCGGATGTTTATATAATATTAAAAGGACCATGTTGGTCAGTTTTCAAGATCCTGGTGAATGAAATCAAACATGTACTGTCAAAGATTAGGAATCGTTTGATAAGTTAATAGTAGTTTCAAGCATA
>NW_016206322.1:0-2129 GCF_001687245.7 Rhagoletis zephyria
CCATTGCCATCATACGGCGGACAACAAAAATGCCGCAATAGGTGAGAACGAAGGCGACACCCCTACTACGGTATTTCGCTTCATCTCATCTCATTCCTACATTCTTACTCTCGGTCGGCACCGTTTTGGGGCGGAGTGCCCTAATGGAGAGTTTTCCCTTTTGCGGTGGCGTTCCACCGACAAACAACTATTTCGCTCAACTTGAGCTCATCCTACTATTATTTAGATACGTACATATGTCCACTTGAGTGTCGACAGACTTCACCCCTGTCGGTTAGAGTGAAAGGAAATAGGTAAATATAACGAAGGGGGAACAAAAGGTTTTTGTTGCGGCCAGTACGCGACAATTTTATACATAAACCGAAAGCCAAATTATTGTCTTTATTTTGACATCATTAGTGTTTTAATTGTTTATTTAGTTCATAAGACATTAATATTTTAAAATATCGAAAAATTTGTGTTTGTTATTATACCAATTATATTCAACAATTTTTATTGAGCTTGAGGCCGTTTTTTTTAATGAAAAACTATTGTGGATAAGCAACAACAATTTGAAAAAAATGGTAGAAGTGATAGCTATTTCGGAAATCATCACATTTCCTCATCAGACTTCTTCAGCGGGATTCGAACCGGCGGCCCCAGCTGACTCAGCCAGTTGCCTACGCACTGTGGTAAGTTCGCCTTATTGTTGCTTTTTGCACTTTTTTCATGTGAGCCAACTACAATCAAGCGNCTAAAGTATAAACACTGTAGCGAAATGTGGACGCTGCCAATGCACTTTTAATTACATCGATTACTCTGCCCGTATAAACGTAGTAAGTGACGAGATATATAGTGTTCAACCAGCTATTTGCCAGACTGTTTTTGAATTTAACTCTGCAAGGGTACTTATCAACTCCAACACAGACAATTAGAAATTATATACTCGTTCTAATATATTCGCGCCTTCAACACTTCCGCCATTTCGCCATTTTCTTGCTACAGGAAATGGTGAGTGCATTTATATTCAGTTATATGAAATGAGCAAATAAATGTGACGCAAAATGTAAGAAAGAAGCAAATACGAGTCCTTGCAAACTCACTTAGTCATAAGTTGTTCAGCTTGAGTGAAATTAACGCGCTCATTACGATCTTACAGATGATTTTATATGAAAGTGCATTTAAGGTCTCCAAGGATGTTTGAGACGTAGAGAATTTTCTATAAATTGCTATTATTTAACGCGCGCAGTCATTTGCATTTTTACCCCAAACTCTGGACAAACCCCTGAGCTGAATGAAAAGTTCTGCATTAAAAGTTGAAAAAAAAAAACAAAAGCACTAATGAGTTTAATTAAGTAGTCAACGTTCAAGCTCAGTGAATTTAATTGGGAATTATTAAAAAAAAACAGTATTCCTTACGTAAGTCACCATTCGTCTACAGTGAGTCTACATATGAGCCGAGGAACTAATATCGTTCAGAAAGTAAACGATTTAGTTCTTCTTAATTTGCCTTTGGCAGCCTTGAAATTTTAGGTGAAACTAATAAAGCAAGCTATTCATTTATCTATGCCGAGTCATCCTCACTTGGTCTTTCCATCGTACGATACGTCCAAATATTCGTGGGGCTGTCTCAGCAGATGTTGTCAGTGTCGAAGCCTTTGCGCCATACACCTACACGGCCATGATGATTTACATACAAATAGTTATTTTTGTACGAGGAGAGAGGAGCTTATTTCTCCATTCATATCCAGTTTTTTAGCCGATAATGTTTATGCCATCGTCATCGCCAATAGTCAATCCAGGTCGAAATGGTTGATCTTATGAGAATTCCCACTAGTTTGTATACCTTCTGTAAGCCGCCTAACCTTCTGGTAAACATTTCGGACGATCTATCCATCGGCAAGCATTTAAAGTTCCGTTCTTTTTATTGACTGAAATACGCCTCGATTCCCTCTTCGGATCCCCATATCGATTCTTTGTAGCTTGCTCGTAGCTCGATGGCGGCGTGGCGTTCCTTGTCGTTCCAGTTGTTCTTTTGTGCTCACTGAAAGCCAACTACATCTTGGACGGCGGTACGGAGTGTGGAGAATATGAGGTCCCAAAGCTTGCTTCTTTATAATGATTTGTTGAAGTGTGCTGGAACTTTAAGA
>NW_016206324.1:0-2129 GCF_001687245.7 Rhagoletis zephyria
TTGAAAATCAATATTTTTCGATCGGAAAACTGTGGTTCTCTTCAGGAGATGCCCAGTTGTTTATTTAACCATTTTGCATTTTCTGGGGGTGCTAGCGGACCTATAAAATAAAGTTACCGCAGAAAAATGGTTAAATAAACAGCTGGGTATTATTATTGAGAATCTCCTGAATAGGAACCGTGTTTTCCGATATAAAAATATTGATTTTCAAGAATTCTACACGATTTCTACGAAAAGTTGTTTTTTCCTCATACAAAATACACGAAAAGTTTTGAGCACTACAAAATTTTTTTTTCAAAATAAAAAATAGGATTATATTTTTTCGGCATAGAGCAATCTTAGGGGGTGGCGGCATAAAAATTCCGACTTATCTTTTACACATGAAATTTTGGACCACTCTAATGTACATACTTATAAATAAATCGCTTTGATGAGCACAACAGCTTTGATGCTTACCTGTTGTCTGTTAATGCATTTTTCACGCGATTTTGAACGCCTGCTATGAACCAACTTTAAAAGCAAAGTACTAAAATAAATTAATAATAAAAGAACGCAAGAATGGATCAAAAATATTTAATTACGCCAAACGCTATGATACACCAAAAAATCATAAAGAGAGTTGGCCATTATTTAGTATCTGCACGCATCCATTTCGAAACACATTTCGCAAGGCTTTCCCCTATCAGTTAGTCTTTGTGTACTTGTCTACAGTAAGATTTTTGTTATTATCTCCATACGCAAAATTTAACGACATTTCTGAAAGTTTTATTCAATTACAGGTCATCTTTGCGTCACGTACTGCTAAGAAACCTCGCATGGTCCTTTAGGTGAATGCCAAGCGAAGTCTGGTACTGTTGAGCGCTTTCATAGTTGCATATAATGTGCTCTGCTGTTTCCTGTTCTTTGTTGCACAGCCCACACTGGTCAGAGTTGGTAACTCCTATATTTGACAAGTGTTTCATTACGCTACAGTGGCCAGTAAGAAAGCCTGTCATAATTCTTACTTCATGCCTACCAAGGTGAAGGAGTTCTTCCGTTCTCCTTGTTGACATATCCGGAATTAAGGACTGGGCCTGTCTTTTACCTTTCGTATTTGTCCAGTAATGTTGCGCTTCGTTCTTAATCCAAATATAAAACTTTCGCCTAGCGGAGCTCCATGGCAGACCCATGAATTACTGAGAAGCCCCTTTTTTGGCGAAAATATCTGCCACTTTATTGTCCATGACCTCAATGTGTCCCTGTACCGACATGAGGTATACCCGGCTCCTGGAGGCGATAACTATTAAAAGTTGAAGACAGTCCCACAGCAGCTTTGAGGTGACCGCGTGCGCTTTAAGAGCGAGGAGTGTCACTCTGATGTCCGAGTGTATGTAATGTGTTTTTTGGTTGCCACACTTACTACATACTGCCCCAGACATAGTTCAATGGCGTGAACCTCGGCCTGAAGGACATAGCTACTTTGCCCCACGCTAGTGAAAAGGAGCAGTCTGAGTTGCATGCCGTAAGCTCCAACTCCGACGCCGTGATCAGTCTGTGAGAGCCGCAGTTGATGTTGTCCTCATCGCGCCAGTGATATCCAAGTAAGCCCGGCGTTGAAGCTTGCTGCGCTTGGCCTGTGTGGACTTCACTTCTGCCTTCTTCCACCAGAAGGGTGCAGCATAGTTGAGAATGTGTTTGGAGATGTCATCATACATTCCCCAGTTCCGTCCCATACCACCTTTGTCCCCATTCTAATGTATATTGAGTAGTGGTCCCCATATTTCAAGTGTATTGACGAGGTATGTTACCAAATTTTTCTTTTACAACAAAAGGATGGGTCTTGAAACCGGTTGACTGACACATTATTTTCTGATCAAATTTTTTAACCGCGTTCCTGCCTGCAAGTTGAAGTTCTTCGCACTCAACTTTTGTGCCTCTAATTTCCATTTCTTTAAGATAAATACGTCTCTCCTCGTACTCTTCTCTGGGTATTGCTCAGCTGTCGCTCGGATCTTCATTGGCTGTCGGGTTGATTGTAATGTTATGCAAAATAATTAGCGAAAATATTAACACTTCCAATGAAAATAAAAAAATCCAAAGAGCTGCTTTAATTTACCAGTACGCAGAGGTGGTCGAATATTTCGATCATG
>NW_016206325.1:0-2129 GCF_001687245.7 Rhagoletis zephyria
GTCTACGTACGGCAGACGGAACTTTTTGTACGAGGGCTCAGTCTGCTGCAGAAGCTTTCGCCGGCGGAGCAACTGAAGCTGGTGCAGTCGACGACGCAAGAAAAAAGGGAGTTTGCTTTTCGCTTTCTCGACGACAACACGCTCAATCCGAGCACCTTTCCAATGGTGAGAAAGAAAGTTTTAAACAAAATTTTTAAAATTTTTTTTAATTTTTTAAACAGATTTTCTCCTACTGCACCATTTGCATTCTAATGATTGCCAAAGAGGAGACGATTGAAACTGTAGAGTAGAATAGTTAACTATAACCATTTACTGTACAGTTTAGTTTAGCAATGATAGTTTGTTTGCAGTACTGTCCAATCAATGAATAACACTACAAAAGGTTGTGGCCCAGATCGAATAAGTATGAAAAAAAATGTTGCACTAGTTTCTGATGAAACGACGAAACGATATTGAATTCTAGATGAGCATATGACTTTCTCAGTTTAGAACTGAGAGATATATGAAAGTAAAAAATTGATGATTTCACTTGTTTGAACGTTGCACTTGACTGTCTGTACTTGACTGAAACTGGAAAAACGTCACGGATTGTACTTTGTATTGCTTAACTTTCCTAAATTTCTAGGCTGAGAAAAACACATTCTGAACTCATAAACAATTAACCTTAACCGGCAAAAAGGCTAGAACGTTATTGATTCATTCAAAGCCTTCAATAGCCAAACTATATTAGACCGTCTTTCTCCAGAGGCCAACCGGTTTTGTTTTGGTCCTCTATTGATTACCTGGTCACACAGTACTGTTCTAAGAAGAGCACAATTTGTTCAATTTATCAAAAGGAGTACCGTATATTTCAGCGGTGTTTTTAATTATCTTCGGTTTTGAAAACTATGAAGAAATAAAGAGTGTATAAAAAGCGCAAAAGTACATGAGCAGCAGACTGGTAAAACTCCGCCATCATCACTTATTTGCGCAGCACTCTAAAGCACTACAAGTTCTCAACTGTTTAACTGAAAAAAATTGCCAAAAACGAAAAATGCTGCTCAATAATCTCTACTCGACGGTGACCTGTTACTTTCACACTCTCCTGCATCTTTTTGACCCCATTGAAGATCAGCAAAAATTTGCATCAACAAACCAAGCGAAAAATGATCAGTCCATCTTTTGGAGCCAAAGAATCAGTTCAAAAAAGAAGAAATCTATTTTAAAACAGTCCGCCTTTCTAGGTCCCTCTCTCAGTCTTCTTCTCCTTGAACTGATCGGCATCTTTGGCCTGCACATGGACGGCTACCGTACATTGTTTGTACGCTTTTCATCGTTGACCACTTCCCCCTTCATTTTTATTCACCAGGCAATGCCACGAGGGGTGTGGCCGCAGATGGAGGCCTTCTTTGCTATCTCCATCAACGGCGGCATTTTTGTGGGGCTGGCTCTGGCCAGCAAATGGGCAACGCCCCTTCTTGACGACGCCTACCGCTTGGTGGTGGAAGAGGTAGGCGGAACCGGTAATAGAAGAAGAAGCTCAGAAATGTTTGCAAACAAAAACGGCACCAGAAAGGTTAAGGAAAAAAAGCTAGCCGGTCGCCGATTTCGACTGATCTCCAAGCTTCGCGACCAGCATCGAAGTTGGGAGGTGGGAGAGAGGTGCTCGGCGCTCATTTTGGCCTACCGAGCCTCCGTTCACAAGTACTTCTACATTGCCCATGCGGTCTTTGTAGCGGAAATGAGCACTCAGTACATTATGGTCTACATGAATGGCGCCTTTCAGTGGTCGGTCACCTCAATCCTCTTTTGGGCGTTCATCTTTCCCGCCTCCATCTTTCATGCTGTGTTTAGTAAGAGAAATACACCTTGATATTGATTTATAAATTTTTTTTATAATTTTTCAGTTTTCTACGGTGTTCCAATTATAATGACAATTTTCGTGGTGGTGATACTTTTTCAGCAGAAAGAAGTCATTGAAACGGTTCGCCGCCTAAACACCCAACTATCGTTCATGCGAGCTCGAGCCAGCTCCACCGAGGTCCGCCGCCAGCGACTGATTCTGGAGCAGATCAAGGCCGATTACAGCAAGATGAATCGGGCCACAGTTCAACTCGATGCGGCCATCGCCGCCTACAGTCGCCAGTGGA
>NW_016206326.1:0-458 GCF_001687245.7 Rhagoletis zephyria
TTGTAAAAGTGCTTGAACTGGGCGAGAACTGCGCTCATAATAATCGCATGAAAAAAGCTGCATACATACATACATATGTATGACGTACGTATGTACATAATTAGCATTAAAAATTGTTTTAGTGTTGGTGTTACCTGCTTTCAAAAAAGGTTAAAAACAAGCGACTGTAATTCTACATATATCAGCAGCTTCTTTTGTGCACNGCAGCTTCTTTTGTGCAGAACGTGTTCTTTTTACGTTGTTGTCGCGTTTTTGTGTTATTGACCGCTAAAGAGTCATCAATTTGTTGGGCTTTTGTGAACTTTTTTTTTTGTCATTTTCGTCGTTGCTGGCAGTTATGCAGGAATTGTTTTTCTGGTAAGTGACTAGTAATTTTTAGCAAAAAAAAACCGACTTCAACTCCCATATTAAAAAAAAAAATATATATATATATCTCATGATCCGCTGATCGGATCTTA
>NW_016206326.1:513-2129 GCF_001687245.7 Rhagoletis zephyria
AAAAAAAAAAAAAAAAAAAAAAAAAAAAAAATATTCCGACGAACTGATAACCTCCTCCTTTTTTGGAAGTCGGTTAAAAAATAAGTTGTTTGGAAAATTAGTTGTGATAGTATTGAGTAATTTTTGTATAAGTATTTTTAACACTTCTGCAACGATTGGGTTAAAATGACCCAATATTCGTAAAAAAGTTCTCTAATTACAGAGTTAGATAATTTGGGGGACCTACAAATAGTTAATTAAAAAAAATGGTTAAATAAACAATTGCGTATTATTATCGGAAGTCTCCTGTAAAGAAGCAAAGCTTTTGATCGAAAAATATTGATGTTCAAGAATTCTATACCATTTCTACGAAAAAGTATTTTTTTTTTGTGAGAGCTTAACATTTTAAATATTTTCTTGTCCGTTTTATTGAGAGCTGCATACTAGCCTTTACACTGAAAAAAAAGTATAGATAAGAGTGTTACTCATACGCCATGACATTTTGTCATACGCCGGGTACAACCGATCCTCCGCTTCCTTGTTATTCGGGATAATGGAGTAAGTTTCGTAGATCATTCTCCAATACTTTATTTCCCGTCTTTGTGCTCTTCCCTGATTCACCCTTTGTGGGGCTCGGCAACAGCTCTCTTTCGTATGCACGTATCTCGCTTAAGAGAGACTCAAGCTCACGCCTCCTGTCATTTTTCTCCATCTCCTCCTTCGTATTTTTGTGAGTGTTGCTTTTTTAATGGGTATTCATCTGAGTCGTACGGCCATCAGCCCGAAGAGGAGGTCCCAGTAACATCCTGAGGCGGCCCGGCGTCCGGAGGCTCTGGCTGCAAATTTAAAGCAGAGTAGGTGGTAATTCAGCTAAGCCCCGCACCGCTACAAGGCGCCTGTCCCAGCGAAGGTTCATTTGGCGGTAGCTGACCCAAAATTAATGTCTACACATGTCTTCTAAGCATCACTCCCGAACGGGTTATTCTTAACATAATTTGCAATTCATCAGCTGCTTTCTTTTCTCATTTTCGCCAAATGCAAATGTAATTTTGTCACTCACTCACATGTATGTAAAACATTAGATATATTTTGCATATTATTTCTTTTATTATTTTTATTTATTTTTTTTTTGTACTTTTTGCACTTGGTTGTGAACATTCACTCTTCAATATGCTAACAAACAAAGATGATCTCATATTGTGCGAATAGATTTTGTTCGTGTTTTGCTAATATATACTACGTATGTATGTATGTATGCAGGCATGCACAAATACCCTATTTGCTCAAATGGGTTTTGCATTTCTAATTTGCGTTTAAATAGTCTCATACCTACACATGCATGCACTTAATGTATGGCCGGTAATATTTTGTTCTGGCTTTTTCGAGATTTTATTTTTATTTTTTGATTAATATTGTACATATTGTGCTAAAAAATTTCGAACATTAAGTACTATTTTTGTGTATTGATTAATAACAATTGAATGCCATTGTACAAAAGTAAATGCATACGTATGTACATATGTCAATATGTATGTGTTCACATATATGTTTGTGATATTAATTATGAACCATAAATTTAAAAATAGGACCGAAACGAAAATTTCAACAATACTTTTTTTATTCTTGAAAATACTATT
>NW_016206327.1:0-2129 GCF_001687245.7 Rhagoletis zephyria
TGTTAGCACGTCGTCAATTAATATTTGGGAAATATGCGATACACAAACAGAGTGGCAAAATATGAGTTTTTAGTTCAAAATGGATGTAATTTCAAATTATGACATTATTACTCATTAGTACAGATTTGAATATGACTTTATTTCACTTCTGGATTGGAAATGGCGTCATATGGACCAAATGGCTTTTTCTATTACCTAATGGTATCGATATCGAATATTTCCATCGCAAAACATTAAATAAAATAACTACAGACATAAGCTAAATTTTAAATTAAAATGGAAGTATGGAAAACACGAACATGCAAACAACAAAAAACGACAAATTAAACATTTACATTTTGAATTTGTTTGTCGTAAATTTTTAAATGCGAATGTAAGTCATACACACACTCATTCGATTTCGCAATGTGCTGACCTCTTGGTACGCGATTACTTTTCTTTCCTTTACTTATTTCCTCCTGTCTCCGACACATGTGAATACACTTTTTAATACGCGCACTAAAATATGTACGAAAATGCATAAATTCAAACTAACATCCACAAGCACACATACATATGTATGTACATAATTATGTACATTAGGGTGGGCTGAATTTTGATCATATCCTAATAGCTCGGAAAGTTGCCTTTTGATCTCAATAAAGCGTGTGCAAAATTTCAAGTTGATCAAATGGGGTTGGGTAGAAAATTACTAAGGTTCGAAATTCTGTATTCAAAACTGTGTATAGTAAAATTATGTATTAATATTCAGTATTTTAATATTCTTTACTGCGAAATTCTGTACGCCCACTAGTTTTCTTTAACCATATGGTTTTCCGATTTTTCCATAGATACAAAATTTTGCAAAGGAAAATTTTTGTAAAACATTTCTTTTCTTTATCCATACACTGAGAAAAAGAGTTTATTTACGTCTACTAAATATGTTCATATGTTTCCCTCACACACGATATGCTTATAGTTACGTTATTTGGTTGTATGTAGTTACAAAATCTTGTGTTGAGAGCAACACGTTTATTTAGCTGACTTTCTGCTTAGTTTGTATTAAGGTAATACACAAAATTATAACTAATGCTAGTTTTAGAAATAATTCAAATTTATATTTTTTTTACAGATGTTTCGCTTTACAACAGCCTGGATTGTGTATCCGATGAAATCTCTGAGTACTGAAATCATTTTTATAATAAATACTCTTGAAGACGCAGATACCGAAAACTTTTGCTTATGGTTTGAAAAAATTATATATTTAGGACAAACCTCAGCCAAAATATTCGCCAAAATTTTGGTCAGTGCACGATTTCTCTTTCCCTAGAACAAAAAAAAAAAATGTTGAGGCTTGGTATAGGGATGGGTAAATTCGATGCTTGAAACTTCGAGATTCGAATTTCAATCGAATTTTGAGTCCAAAATGGCAAAAAAAAAAATCGAATTTCGTCTTTATTTGGAAAAAGCAACTCTGCAACTCTCTTCTTTCCGACTAAATTTGACATCAATATGTGCTTTAAAAAGTATGTACAAATTCTTTTGTTCTTGTAAAGCAAGAAACATAAATAAAAGTACATTATAAGTCCCAAAAATTAGTTTCAATATACATTTTGTTAATGTGTTTTGATTGCTACTAAAAAAAATACAGGTTTAGGATTGGATTAATTGAGAAAAAATACTTCTTATTTGTATTTATTTTTGATTGTGAAGCAAAGATAATACGGATAATTAATCACTTTAATGTAAGTTCAATTGAGTCTCTCTTTTGATTTGAGTTATAATTCTTACAAACAAACTTTTAAATTTGCAGTAAAGAAATTCTTGAAAATTCGAAAAAATCGAATTGCCACCACCAAATTTCGAATCGAATGAGCGAGTGGTTTGGCAATATTCGAAATTCGCAAAAAATCGAATTCAACCCCCCACTACCCATCCCTAGCTGGGCATCGTCGGCTAAAAGTTTTGATTGGGAAGCGAAATTCAGGGTTTTATAAACTCATCAATGATCTTAAATGCGTGTTGGTTTATGTGAAAGCTCAACTGACGAAAATTCAAAATGGCCAAAAAATACCTCAAGAGATAAAAGCTGTAAAAACTTAATTGAATATTAACTTCCTCAGTATTAAAATACGTAATTTTGGGCTAAA
>NW_016206328.1:0-2128 GCF_001687245.7 Rhagoletis zephyria
GAGCCGAAATTTCATAATTTCACTATTTTGTTAAACATTGTTCTTTTTTTTTTAATTCACAACTGGAATATCGTGAACTTAATCTGTCACAAACACGGCTTTGACTCATATAGTGAGCTAATTTTACCACTCGCGACATNTGGAAGTAGATTTTTTCTTTTCTTACAAAATCGCAAAACTCTGCGAATTGTGGATGGCTATTTTCATGAAACTTATTTTAATATGATTTGGACGTAGCGTCACGTGACATAAATTTCCGTCGTTATATTTTGTTTTGTTGTTTGCTTTTAAATGAATTTTTAACGCAAATAAAACAAGTATTTTATGTAGAATATACTTTATATTTTGACTTCAGCGCCAATTCAGGGTGAATTTGTTGGAAATCTATGACTTATTATGTTTCAACTACATACCCCGAATTCGAACCAAATCGGACCATAAATACGGTTTTTCGAAATATCTCAACCTTGGCGCCACCTAGGAAGACCATTTTACGCAAACATGATTCTACTTACATAGCCAGTATATATTTTAAAAAGCAGATAAATCGGCCCGTAAATACGTTCGATATAAGACTTTTATTTTTTTTGTAGTGGTGGACCTTCCGATGGAAACACCCATATTTTAAAGTATGGTTAAATCGTTATAGATAAGTTAACAGCCCTAACACTTTTACAGTATGTATGTATAAAAACGTAGGGAACATACAATACAGTTCAAAAATTCATCTCTTGCATACATGAAAAAAAAATTTGATCAAATACAGCATATACAGCTTTTTCATGCCGAGTATAAACGAATTCTCCAAAGGGCTAAAAAAAGGCTAGAGGCAATTGTAAATTTATGTGGCCAAAAAAAGTATGTGATAGCTAAATCTAGCCACCAAAGGGCTAAAACGGCAACACTGTTCGTTATTTAAAATTACGGGTAGTACCCTATTATCGATTTTCGAATTCGTTAGCATCTCTTCTTTTACAAATTTATGAAAAGTTTTAATTTTATAAAATGGATCTTTTAAGAATGAAATGTTTCTCCTTATATTCTGCATACTTATATCTTTTTCGTTCTTCCATAAATATTTCTCCACAAAGGTCGCTATCGGTAAAAATAATAGCTCCGTTAAATCATTCACAAGTACATCTATATCTTTTTTCGTAAAATTTGATTTGCCGTGCAATGCAGAGAGTTGCGCTAAAGTTCGGACGTGTTTTTTACAGTTCTGCTATTTTTGGCTTTTTTCTTCGTTTAAAGTGACAGATTTGACAAGTTTTTCGCAATAACTAGGTTCAATCTTCTCCCATTCTTGTAACAAGATTGTTTTCAGCTCATTTTTGCTGGAAATAGGATGCTTTCGAAGTTTTGTGTAAAGATCTCTCTCTCGGATTGATGTCAGGACTTTGCGGCGGTGTTTCCATTATAAGCTTTGTGCGTAGGATCATCATCTTGGTAGAAATGCTAATCACGTTAAAGATTTAGTTTATCGACACTTCTTATTATTCTTATTATCCATTATTCTGTCAATGAAGTGCAAAGTGCCAGATCCGGCAGCTGAAAAGGAGCCCCAAACCATGACAGATCCGCCACCATGTTTTTCAGTTGGTCTTATATTTCGTAGTTGCAACTCTTCGTTAGGTTTTCTCCAAACATAAGGTTTACCATCGGACTCAAAAACGTTGAATTTACTTTCATCAGTAAACAGAACGTTTTTTTCAGAAAGAAAAAACCTTACTTGCATGCTCCTTTACAAACTTTAATCTGATGCTTTGGTTTCGTTTGCTGATCAGCGGTTTTTGTCGGGCTTTTCTTCCATTTAGATCAGCCTCGTGACGCACATTTCTTATTGTTGACGCACTGTGTTTCTTTCCTAACTAATTTTCATCTATAATAGCCAGCTTCGGTGCACTTAAAAAAGTATAAGCTTTAACTTTTCGCAACACATATCGTTTGTCTGATTCATTAAAAATGTTATTGTGCGCCACTTTAGCCTTATTTTCTACTTTCTGCTTAATTTTAAAACGTTTAATAACATCGTGCATAGTGGAATGGCTTCTGTCTACAGTTCTAGAAATATCGCGCACAGATTTCACAGCCACACAAAAAAAAATTTGTGTTCTGACCCAAAGGTCTC
>NW_016206329.1:0-2128 GCF_001687245.7 Rhagoletis zephyria
ATTGCACCTCTTTTCCAGAGGCGTCCATCCTCCCATATACCGCTTACAGTGAGCCAATGAAAGCCAGCAGCGATATGCACTGAACAGTTTATTTTGGTTTGAAGTCAAAGTTTTCAAATATCGCCGAGTATCTGTACGTTGGGTTGAATGAGCGTTGAGCGCTAGAGTATAATTGGTCCGGAACTTCCCAATAACGCCATACAACATAGCTGGCTCAGCTGGGAACGCTGAGGCATACTTAATCGCTCCCGTATAATCCTGATTCCTGAATGTAAGCCAACCAGTCTCTCTATGGCCTGAAAATGGCACGTTAGAGCTTTTTCTGCCTTGCAAAAAATCTTTACCTTCACATTTCTGCAAGCCTTTTGGATCGTCCCACGGTCTAGGCATTTATGAATGGAATTTAATCAGTAACATGTCATATTCGAATCCCTTTGCAGTTGTGCAGGAGTTTTGCCATTTCCCTCAGGACACTTGGAGGGTTTAAAATTAGTCGGCGTTTCGCCAGTAGTTTATCAGAAGAAACCAGGCAGCTCATGTGACCCTCTACCGGTGCGTTTCCACGTATTCAAGAGTTGTTGGGAAATGGGCTCGAGGAGTAGATTACGCGATTACTCTTCGCTAATCGCTCACTTATCCAGCTCGTCTCTGAAGTGTGCCAAGGAAAGATATCGTAAGTGTAGGCCTGAATTGAAAACACTAATGGCTGCCTTCATCTTTTTTGAAGAACTTATTTCGGACTTATAGATCCAGTCGGACTTATAATCCAATCAGGGTGTAGACCACTATTCTAGCTAAGCTTTATTTTCTCTAAAAGAAACTTTTCCGGTGCACACATTCGTAGGAGGAGTATCGAAAAAAGACCGAAAATAGAAACGGAAAACGTTTGATATAGTATAGTATATCCAATTTTTATATGAAAATATTTTCATGTTCATTCACGTTTAAGTAAATGTTTTTGTTTGCTAGGGTGTCGTAATATATTTTTTTATTTGATTTGGCACATTTTTGTATTGACCTATATTTGTGTGTGAGTTAAATTTAAGTGAAGTGTTTGTACCACCTTCTGGCACTCGTTAAAATGCTGCAAACGCTTATTCACAGCTGCAGTTAAGCTGAAGGCTGAATATTTATTATATTTACATACATATCCACATGCATGCATACATACCTAAATCCATACATATAAGCATAAGTGCCACTTTGAAATGCTCGATGATAGATGTGGAAAATTACCCGAGTGAATGTGTGAACCATAAGGAAATGAGTCAGAGACAGTGAAAATTGCATACACATTGCAGCTGTGACGTTTGTAGCTTTGTTGCACAGAAGAAAAACAATCGTGAAAATTTTATGTATTCAAAATTTATGCATTTGCAATGTAATGTAACCCACTCACGTTGCACTCAACATCGTCATAATTACTTATCAGCATCATTATCACCACCATCACTTTCAAGTAAATAAAAGTGAAGCTACAAGTGATTCTATAATAGCTTAGGACACATACATGCATACATGGTAATAACAAATTGGGCAATAGTATTTTGTTTTTTTTAGGTGCATGATTATGTAAAAGACGTTGATTTTTCAGGTACGATTTTTTCAGGTTAATACACTTCATAGTTTTTTTTTAGTATTTTTACAGGTTTTTAGCACTCCTAATTAATTATGTTATTATTTGTAAGCTCTTCTAAATCAATCTTAAATATTTAAATAATGTGAAGGCGTCAAGAAGAGGAATAAAAAGTAGGTGCACAAGTGGCATTCGGTAAGCTTGTAAAAATGATTAACGATTGGAATGGAATGGAGTTGTGTGTGTCCGAAAAAACTAAAAACCATTTTTCCAAGCACTTCGCGTTGATTTTCAGAAACTTTTTTATATGAAAAAAAATGCGAAGGACAGTTAGCGAAAAAATTCTCAAAAATCAACGCGATTTTTTAGACATTTGAAATTTGCACATTATTATATTAAAATTGAATGGACTATAAAACTGCATATCTGAATTCTTTTTAGAAATTCGTATTAAAGGGCTCGCGATTTGGCTGAAACTTTGCAAGTTTTACTTAATTTTCGTCCACTGACTCATTCTTGGATTTAAATGGGGTTAGCTAAAATATAAGCCAT
>NW_016206330.1:0-2128 GCF_001687245.7 Rhagoletis zephyria
ATTTTAAGTATTTTTTTTTTCTTTTATTGTTAAATGTTAATGAGAAAGCGTAAATTGTAATTGTGTAAGATCTACGTGGCCCTTTGAACCACGTAACTAGCGTTTATGCTGCGTTTGAAAACTATCGTGTACATACTTTTACGATTCTCTTACTTTAACCTCTATTTAAGGTATTCAAATGCAAATTTAAAAGAACCAATAAACTGATAAATTTGATATAAAAAACACTAATTAATGGGTGTAAAATAGATTAACGTATTAGAATATTGTTCCAAGCAAATGAAATGTTGTTTCCGTTATATATTAAATGTTTGCGATATTGAAGTTGTAATACGATTTAAAGACTTATTCCTTTGTTCTTCACTTTATTCTTGGCCCTGTGCAGCGGCGGCGGGGTTCACAATATCATCTCCTCTCTTTTTTGAACCGGAGACAATATCGTCAATACGCAGCAGCAAAATTGCAGTCTCCACAGCTGTCTTATAAGTCTGCAGTTTCACAGCCAATGGCTCCCAAATACCTTTTACATTCATATCAACAATTTCACCGGATTCACCATCGATACCCCAAGCGCAAACAGCATCACCTATAATAAAAAATTAGCAAATTGATAACTTCTACCCTATTCTATTCGCCTCTCACCTGAATGGGAAGCATGTTTTGCACGCAGAGCGGTTAAAGTACGTATGGTATTAGCACCACAGTTCTGTGCCAGAGTTCGAGGTATGATTTCCAAAGCATGTGCCACAGCGGTGTACGGGCCTTTGAGCTGTTTACGCGATAGCAATTGTGATACAGCCATTTCGATGGCACCACCTCCAGCTACCAAACGAGGCTCTATAATCAAATTACGAGCTACATGAAGTGCATCTTGCAGATTACGTTCTGTTTCATTTAAAATATCTTTTGAAGCACCGCGCAGCAGAATAGTACACGCCTTCGGATCTTTGCAGTTGGTTATAAATGTGAAATATTCATCTCCAAACTTCTTGATCTCAAAAAGTCCGGCGCCAGTACCGACATCTTTCTCCGTCAATTCTTCTGTGCGGTTCACAATTGTAGCTCCACAAGCACGTGCAATACGCAGATTGTCTGTTTTGCGCAAACGGCGTATAGCAGTAATGCCGGCCTTTAACAAGTAGTGCTGCGCCAAGTCGGACACACCCTTTTCCGTGAACACAATGTCTGGTTTGACAGCAATGATGTCAGCGCAGATACGTTGTACAAACTCTTCTTCTATTTGGAGCATGCGTGTGAAATCCTGCTCACCAATGATCTCGACGTTTGTCTGAGATTCGCCTTTCTTGTACTCAAGTGAGCAATCCAACAGCACAATGCGTGGATTTTCAATGTAACGACGCATCTTGGGATGTGTAACGTCTTTGTTGATCATGACACCTTTAAGTACACATGACTCATCGATACTGCCACCTGGAATTTTCTCAACTTTGGCGTATCTAAAATTATATAGAATTACGTGAGATTATAAATTGAAAATGTATTTAGATATAAACATACCGCTTAATGTCAACCTCTAGCCGGCCATTTTCATTTAACGCAACAGTACCAACGGCGTCCAGCGCGATTTTTACAGCTAAATCAGACCACTTTCCAATAAATTTTGTGCCCACGCATGTCTTAACAACTTCAGCCATTTTATCCTTGTTATTTACGTCCAGTGGAACACTCAGGTCCGTTTGTAAGTGCTTAATGATATCTTCCAATGCCTCACGATACGCACGAATTATGACAGTAGGATGAATCTGTTGCTGCAAAAATTGCTCAGCAGCAGCTAGCATCTCACCAGCCAATACAATTACAGAAGTTGTACCATCGCCCACCTCTTCGTCTTGTGTACGGGCAATTTCAATCATGCTCTTAGCAGCTGGATGCTGAACCGTAATTTCACGTAAGATGGCATTACCGTCATTTGTCATTACGATGCCTCCCATGGGATCCATAAGCATTTTTAACATAGCCTGTGGACCTAGGCAGGTGCGTATAACATCAGCAATAGCCTTTCATAGGAAAATATATTCGGTATATTATCATGTGTTCAAGACTATTCACTTAAAATTAGTATACTGCTATGAGTCACGCCTGAACTCACCTTTCCGGCATTGATATT
>NW_016206331.1:0-2128 GCF_001687245.7 Rhagoletis zephyria
TATAATAACCTGAAGCTGCTGCAAAATCGCAATGACTTGGTATTTTTTTTGGACGGTGCTACGCGTTTTCTTCCACCTAAAATTTTGTCGAGCATAAATAATACTGTAGGGAAAATCTCATTTTTTGAAAAGACACAAAAAAACGCCGAAACACGTTAACTTAATATTGGGCCGTAGATTATGGATTTGTATAGCATTTTTCCAGATTAAGCAATTATGGCGAGATGTCTTAATTTTTTATGAAAAATAAAATTAAAATGTAACAAGGAAAAAACAATTATTTTGTAATTTCTTTTTCATTTGTAATAAAGCCTGTTACTTTGCCAAAATTTCATGCTATTTACGATAAAAATCGATGGATAAATAAAAAGTTTTAAATGTGTTTGAAAATATACAATAATTTTTTATGAAATAGCAGCGGAAATAATATTACTCATACGTAACGCTCGTATCCTTTTTCTGACAAAAGACTGTACATTAGATATGTACTGCAAAAAAAATCCCGTTTAGCAGTATCCCAGTATTTTGAAAAATTTTTCCAATAAAAAAAGGAATTTCTGATATTATGGTACCGTCGTACACAATAATAAAAATTAAAGATCCGCGCTTACACGTATGTATGTTAGTGTTTGATCGAGCTTCTTCACCGATTTGTGGCGTGCGCCTTGATGTTGTCACACAAAGAGGAGGAGGACCTACAGTTTTACGCCGTCTCCGAAGCCCGATTGTATTTTAAGGAGAAGCAGTCGCCAAGGGGCCAAAGCTACAATTTTTGACTTGAAACTTGCACTTTATTATACTAGAGTCAAATAAGCTACAAAACTGCATGCCGAAATTTCTCAGGAGATACTGGTTTAAAATTTTGAAATTTGGGTGAAAATTTTTATAATTCTGGTACAAAGTTTGAAATTTGAATTTATATGGTGTTTGTTGTATAATCGTACATGACCGCAGGACAAAAACATAGTAAGGTAAAACCGTTCTCTCAATTCGACGGCCATGATTTTTTTTAAGTTTGCCAACATTTTAAAATTATATAAAATTGAGAGTAAAAAAAGGAATTGTTCAAAGTTGTTGTTGTTTGAGATTGAAAATCAGAATTTGTGTGTAAATTTCAAAATTAAATTGCTTGCAAACGTCAAGGATTTGAAAAATTCCTCTCTGCGGTTCTACCTCCCTATTTTTTTATCATCCACGACCGTACTCGTACATGGCGTATGAGTAACATTTTCTATTTTAAAGTTTGAATTTTTTTCATTCGCAATGCANCATTATCTTCTATTAACAATTAAAAGACAGAAAAGTATTTGAGAAAATATACATAGCCCTTTTTGGCAAATTTATAAATCAAAAAGTAAAAAGTGGACAAAATCAATAGCAAATTTAATAGCACGCAAACCGATAAACGTCCTGCGGATAACTGGAGTCAAAGGGATGACTGTTTTGTTGATAGGAATATCGGAGTGTGTACAAATATATTTACATACAAACATACTACTAATGTAAGGTAAGTAGGTAGATAGAGGTATGTATTCGCAGGAATACTTACGCCCTTTACAACAAAAGGCTGATACATTTACACAAAGCATGACAATAGTTTGGTGTGAGCACGTAGGCAGTGCGTAAATGAGGAACTAAGCAACACACAAGGGTTTTTGTTCGAGTACCTTATAGAAATTTATGAATGACTGAACAAATTCGTGTGCATTAAGGACAAGTTTTGGAAAAACGGGGCTAGACCGATTGGTTGGTAGGCAGTATAAACGCAGACTCACATTCAATTGGATCATGTACTCGTTATTTATGTATATTTAAAAGTTGTATTTTGTGGAATGGATTCAGACTTACCGCTTCCTTTGTTGGTGCGTCTTTCTTGTTTAAGTTGACGAATATGGGAGCCAAATTTTTAAAACAATTTCTCCGGGACAGCGCAAGTATTGTAAGATTGACGCGTTAATAAAATCGTGCACGGGACTGACAATCCACGCTTTTTACTTTTGTCGCATCCGTTATAGTTAAACTGATGCTCACTCAAAGTCAAACGTAATGCAACTAGATGATGTTTTCCAAAATTTGCAAAGTTTTAAATTATGTATGTATATCCACCTTTCTCATTTAAAGGTTGCTG
>NW_016206332.1:0-2128 GCF_001687245.7 Rhagoletis zephyria
CGACTGCCTCCTCGACGGCTTCATCAAATCAATCGGCGTTCTCAGCAACGCCGCTCTCCGCATCTGCCTCCGCTGCTAGCGTAGGCAACGCGAGCAATATTAGTTGCAGCACGCAGAGCAGCGTGATCTCGAGCACATCCAGCGTTGCGTCCGTAGTAACGATGTCGCCAACAACACAGGCGCCTACGAGAACCTCGTTGTTCGATTCGTGTCATCGGAAGATACGTTTGATCGGCGGCGGACCAGTCGCCTTTCTGGGCGGACTTGTGGCGTAAGTTTTTGCTTGCTAATATTTATTTAATTTTTTATTAGTTAAGTATAATTTTTTTAGGTTTGATTAATTCAATACCTCAACAGAGCCGTAAACGGTTTCCAACTCAATTGTTTTACGGCTGGGTTGAAAGTTTGCCTAGGTTTTACTTTCATACCTACTCGTAAACGAGAGCGTAAATGGGTATAATCCAAGGTTTAGTTTGTTATCTGACCGAAAGCGATTTGCGCCACAAGTACTAATTCTATCTGGGGCTCCCAGATACACTTACTTTTATGTACTGACCAATCGATCTTATTTGAGTTAAAAATCGATGGAATCCCAAAGGACTTAAAACCAGCAAATAAGATAAAAATAATCGCAATAAACCCGCCTAAACTGGCTGAAAAATCAGCAGCTTATCCATGGAAGCTGAAAGGCCCTCGCTTGCATTAAAATAAACTACAGCTTGATGAGTCCTACTATATATAAACCGATAAAGGGAGTATATTAGTTTTCTTATTACAAAATCCCCCCGTGGAAAACTGGAAGTGTCGAAACGGTTATTTTTTTATGACTCTGCACCCCTGAGTTTGTTTCGAATGGCGAAGTCTATCTCTCCTTAGCACAATTAGCGAAATGGCACTAATATAATCTAGTAGGTGTGCATACACACTGGCATCTATGTATCTTGGAGTATTTGTTCTAAAACTGACTGAGATGTGCACTGAGCTTGGAATTCGCCACGTGAAAACCACGTGATTATACGTAATCAGCCTCGAATATTGACCTCCCCTAACATTGCGTCTCGGACTAAATCGAAAACGGTCGCAGAGCCATATAAGAAGAATGTGGGGTGATACATATGTTCATTCTATTGTCGTTTTAGCGGCTCCGCTCAGCGCTGACTAACTCGGCTAGCCTATCTATCGTTGTCATCAAGCTAAACTAACGGTAGGTCCAGAAAACGTGCTATTTCTATGAAGTCGGTCTAAAGGGAGTGTTCGCTGGGTGGATGTGAGTGGGCCAGTTAAGAGGTGGTTGGTGTCATCAGAGGACCCTTCGCGAGCCGCGCTTTTGTATGTCGGAGTGGAGTCTGGATAGATGCGAGTTCAGTCGTCGTAACCCTGTTTAGATCGGTAAACCCTACCAATCGACCATAATAGACCGGCCGCCTCTTCGGCAGAGGTTATAAGCATTTTAGCACAGTTACATTAGGATCCCTCCAATTTCAACCTACATTTGCTGCTTTTTTATAAACTTTTTCCAAACAGTTATGTCGTAAAATAAATTTGCCAAACGATTATTGCAGCATCATTTCTCCATCTCAAAGTGAATATTTTAGACACACAAAAGCAAATGCGCGTCATCTCAGCCAGCGGCAGCGACGAGGGTTCATTCATACATTCATTTAACGTTGCTTTGAACTTTTAACTGCGTTTAAATTGCAAAGTCAAGGCACTGAACTACATCCATACTTACAATGTACTTAATGTATTTATATAGATACAGACACTCGCATTTAAAGCGGTCAACGCAATGACGCGCCACAAGGCANGTGCTGGTGCTTGGTGGTGTGCAGGCGGTGGCGCATGGAGCAGCAAAAGCAAGCGAGTTTTGCGAGTAGTACTCATATTCAAGAGGCTCATATTTTTTTGCGTACTTCTCAAGTATGTAATGTATTTAGTTTTTGTGGGTCTAATTACAAGTGGTGCAATCGTGCTGCTGCTGCTGTGTGTGTGTGTGAACTTATTGCTGAGCAGCACCCAGTTGGGTATATGAACTGCGTCAAGGTCTTGCTGCCGCTCGCCTAGCAGCAGGTGTGGGTAAAATGCCGAGGTACTTATGTATTTAATGTTATTATTTCGTAGGTTTTTT
>NW_016206333.1:0-2128 GCF_001687245.7 Rhagoletis zephyria
TTTTTGTGCAGGTGTCACTCTTTACTGTCAATGCAAGTCTAGGAGGTATTTTGTACGGCATCAAGTCTGGAGTAACTGTACTGCTGGTTAACCAATGATTACAAATTCGAATGATTGATTGTTGGTAAGCATCTTTAGCACTCAAAATTACTACAAAAAGAAAACTTAAATATAAAGTATATGCTGATTTGATAAAATTTAAACGGTGCCAAAAAGTGACGATGATAACGCTTTTGAAATAAAATGCAAGAAAACAGCCAAACAATACAAACGCAATCAAATGAATGTAGAGAAACGGCATAAAAAAAGAACCTAAAATATAAAAAATTAATATTTGCTTATAGAAAGTATAAATAAACTTTACAAATTAAGTCAATCCAGTTTTTCTTAACTTTAAAAGTCAGAATGTTGTTAACCTCTTCTTTTTGAACAGTTGAAATATCGAATTCATTAGTGTTATTTGGGTACAGTATTTCCTTCATCTTTTGAGCTTCAGTTGTACTCAAAGTCCACTGTTTGAATTTATCGGTATCAAACTGTCCCAGAAAAGCTATTCCCATTTTTGTGCGAAAGATGGCCAGTGATGGAGTGATGTGATATGTTGGTTGAATGGGATGTATGTTAAAGTGGGCATTCATTAGGTCCTGGCCAATGATCATGTCAACGCGATACTGTGAACTGAAAGAACAGAAAGTAAGTTTGGGAACAAATATATTTAAAATCATGTGCTACATACTTTGGTTCATCTTCTGACCACATAGTTCTCCCCAGTTCACCCGATTCAACCATCGGCAGACCAAGTGAAGCCATCTTTTTCACAACAAGATTAACAGGCAGTTCATCACTAGTAAATGGAATACACTCGTCAGCAATAACAGAAGTTATTATTTTCACTGATGCATTTTCAACTGATTGCAGTATCAGTCCACATATTTTTTTATATTGCAATTTAAATAATTTAAAAAAAGGCCCCCAAGTAGCTGTGGGCCAAATGTATTCACAAGTGGCACCGGTTTCAATAAGCAACGTTGCTAAGTCGTTCGTCATGAATGAAGATTCAGCTCCCGAGTCAAGCAATGCTCTAAATGTGACTGTGAAACCTGATGAGGGTACAATTGCTCGAAGAAGTACTGTTGGGCAGACTACAAATCTTTGTGATGATTTATAAAATGAAGAAGACTGACGTTTTGTAGAAGCACCTACTAAAAAAGCTAGTTTAGCCATAACATCTTCAAATTGGTAAGGGCTGAAACACAGAAAACAGATGAAAGCATAGAACCGATTTGCCCATTGTGATGCAAAAGCAGTTTTGGGTGAGGCAGTTGTTTGTGCAAACATTTTCTGGTACAGTGAAATCAAAAGTTTGATGATGAAGCTAACTGAAAAGGCAGTATTGTCCGCCATCGTTGCTGGCTAAAGCACGTGTGCTCAGGCTAGGCACTCACTCAGGCACAATAACTGCCACTTGTGTTCTGCTGTGTTGGACCTGAACAGGCACTGCTGACCCCCTGATGAGGTGCACAGTATGTCCTCTAGTGACTAGATCCCAAAAGATTATGCGCAAATCACAATTGAAACCTTACTATCAAGTTTTTCAAACTAACATTTTCTGTAGTTATTGTTTTATAAGCCAAACAAGTGTTTGATTATAAAGAATTAATCATATTACCAGTTTNAAAGCACGTGTGCTCAGGCTAGGCACTCACTCAGGCACAATAACTGCCACTTGTGTTCTGCTGTGTTGGACCTGAACAGGCACTGCTGACCCCCTGATGAGGTGCACAGTATGTCCTCTAGTGACTAGATCCCAAAAGATTATGCGCAAATCACAATTGAAACCTTACTATCAAGTTTTTCAAACTAACATTTTCTGTAGTTATTGTTTTATAAGCCAAACAAGTGTTTGATTATAAAGAATTAATCATATTACCAGTTTTTATTCCTATTGAACAAAACTTAAATCGTGCACCTTAGTTGTCCACTGATTGAACTTGCATTTTAAATCATCATTAGATTTCCAGTAATGACACTTGCACTGCACCGATTCACGCCACCTTTTTATCAGCAACTCTTATCAAAGCAATTGAGTCTTGAGCTGTGTGTACATTTTCAATATGAACAGCTGTTG
>NW_016206335.1:0-2128 GCF_001687245.7 Rhagoletis zephyria
TGCACTTTCCTTTTTTCCTTTTAATTATCCACGCACATTTATGACCGTTTTTTAGTTTGTTACCATAAAAATCATATAACCTTTTGTTTATTACTTTTTTTTTAATTCTGACAATCATTAAAAAAAGTCATCAATGTTTTTTCCAAGGAATTTTGAGCATATCTCGAGCAAATTTTTGAAATTCATACCTTTACTTAATTTTGAATAAAAGCGGAACGCATACATTGATTTTCATGATGTATGTCTCATTTTGTTCATAGGTTATGTGACTTTACGTGACACTTTTTTCCGTTTTGGATTTTTTATGAATTAAAAAAAAGAAAATTTAATTTTTAGGCAAAAATATTTTTTTTTTTCTTCATACATTTATTTTTACCGGCAAAACTGTTGAGTATATAGAAAAACGTTATATTAACAGATTAAAGGAATTGTAATTTTTAATTTTTTTAGATTTGTTTGAGTAAAATCGGACTAGTGGTTCTCGAGTTATGTCAAAAAAAAATACCAGCAAGGTGACAATTTCCCCTATATGATAGTTACTAACTTCAAATCGATATATCTCGATTCCTAGACGNTTTAGCTCATGGCGCTAGGTAAAATTTTGACAGCTTCTAAATATGTTTATATTGTTTGGCGGTAATAAAGAGTGAGAATCAAAAGGGGAGCTCAAAAAAGTACACAAAAAAACGAACGCAACTTGGAAGTTGCAAAATAAATATACAGCCTCATCATGTATTTCGAACGATAGGGGACCCGAACGATTCGTCTGCAGGCGAATTCTTCTCCGCGTACAATTTTGTAAGTCTAACGATCGCCTTCGTGTAGACTTTTCGTCGATTACGTTGTATTCGTCTAGAATAGCGTTGCCAAATGAAATATTAAGTTATTTTTATATATTTCCTTTAGAATTTTGTTATTTTTAATTTATTTTGGTACACTTTATAGCAAATGAGCATCACCGTCAAATGTTGTTTATTATTTTTGGCATTCATGTGAGAGATTTTTTGTGTTGTTAATTTCGAAAGTTTACTAATTAAAAACAATTTAAAAAATAAAAATGAAAATGAAATGCAAGAGCAGCTGTTCTTTATAATATATAAAACCGCTTCAAAAGGTCCTTGCTTCTTCATAAGCAGTCTTGAATAAAATCGCCTCAAAAGACTTTTGCTTCTCCAAATGTAAATGAAAAGGAAATGCAAGAGCAGTTTGTTCTTTATATTATAAAACCGCCTCAAAAGGTCCTTGCTTCTTCATAAGCAGTCTTGAATAAAATCGCCTCAAAAGACTTTTGCTTCTCCAAATGTAAATGAAAAGGAAATGCAAGAGCAGTTTGTTCTTTATATTATAAAACCGCCTCAAAAGGTCCTTGCTTCTTCATAAGCAGTCTTGAATAAAATCGCCTCAAAAGACTTTTGCTTCTCCAAATGTAAATGAAAAGGAAATGCAAGAGCAGTTTGTTCTTTATATTATAAAACCGCCTCAAAAGGTCCTTGCTTCTTCATAAGCAGTCTTGAATAAAATCGCCTCAAAAGATCCTTATTTCTCCAAATGCAATATCCTTGCACCCAAGGAGAAAATTGAATGAAAGGAGCAGCTTGTTCTTGCTTCTCCAAATGCAATATCCTTGCACCCAAGGAGAAAATTGAATGAAAGGAGCAGCTTGTTCTTGCTTCTCCAAATGCAATATCCTTGCACACAATGAGAAAATCAAATGTACGAAGTAGCTTGTACTTAATAAGACATCAGATGAAAACCACAATAGGTCCTTGCTTCTTCCAAAAAAAGTCCTCGCACACAAGGAAGAAATTCTATGAAAAATTATATTTTTTTTAAACGCAAGAAAAAATTTTTTCAAAACGACCCGCCTGCTTCGGCGTAACTTATTATGTCAGGGTTTTCATTTATTAGCTACAGATGCATCTGTTATGGATAATGTAGTTGGTTGTGCTGTATATGATATAGTGAGTAATGTTTCTTATCTATATAAAATTAATACTTCTTTTTCTTCGACTTTTGGGGAGTTGGTTGCTCTTAATGAAGCGGTTAGGCTAGCTAAAAGATATAGTTGGAAAAATGTTGCAATTTTTACAGATAGCTTAGCTGCAATTCAAATTTTAGACTGTGATGT